>NC_134752.1:5762575-6065606 GCF_050436995.1 Anticarsia gemmatalis
AAAACATTTGTGATTAAAATTAATGTCTTGAAATTGTTTTCGTCAATTTGAAAAATAAACTTTCCAATGTATCGTGGAATTTTTATCAAAATTTTAATGGCATTCAAATCGAAATACACGCAATTTTTGAACTGCTGCTGAATGTAGAATTTCAAACAAATGGCAACGAACTTACAGGGCCGTATTTGACGCAATGCGTTCGTGTAGCCAACTCTCTAGAGTATTGTCTTTTTAAACCGCCGTGTTATAAGTTACGCAGTGAGACATTGTATGTATTGATTGATACTTGTACTGCGTGCTTTATGCGGCCAGGAAGCCGCACGGAAAGGTCAAAGGTAGGGTCCATGAAAAGCCCTGGGAGGCATTTAAAACGAACTATTATCTTGCAATCTCTACGACAGTCATCAAAATCATATTACAGCAATAGGCTATTGTCATCAAAACCAAATGATATTTCAGTAATGCCTCAAGCCGGTCAATGAAGGCTTACGTTACAGTAAACATTGAAACATTCGCTAAATTGTTCCATCTCTAAGGATCTAAACAATTCGAGGTCATCTTTTGTTACGCAATACAAAACCTTCCAAAATCGTGCTTCCGTAAATTGGAACATTTAAAACAAAAGTTTCCATCGGTATTTTTGAGACGTTTTCATTAGCATGGTGATGGGATTAAGGAAATCTCTTTTGGAATTGTCTGAAAACGCGTTCCTTTTTTGTTACCTCGCATTGATATTGCAACTTTACTCTTCAAGTAAGTATTTGAGAAAAGTTTTGGGTTACTACGGAAAGAACGGGAAAGACCATAAGAATATTGTTTTTTCTTAAAAATACCATACCGTCGAAGTAAAAAAGAAAGGTCCAGAAGATGGTATTGAATAAAATAATTTCGCAACTAAAATGTCAGCCGGTCAGTTAGCACTGAAAATGTTTTGGTTACTCACAATACAAGCTTTTTCTTTGGTTTTAACGTATATTACGTGCACTTTTAAAAAGAAACGACTTTTCTAATGTAAATAAATCAGTTTGTTTGATGTTTGTGGATTAGTTTATGATCGGAGTTCCGCCAAGAATCACGAGGTTTATGATAAAATGATAAAATGTAAACATGCTGCGTTATAATAATAACAAGTAGATATCGTTTTATAAACTCATACAATACGTTGAAACAAATACTTTAAATGCGTCAGTAAGTCTATGAGTATACAATTTTTAAGTAAGTATTTTTTTTTCTCGATTTTTTTTGCGATATTAAAAAACATATTAGGTCCTCTGGCTGACCTAATAAAATGGAAAGATTTGTTTAATTCGTAATTTCATTAGATCTTTCATAAGTGGGTCACTAGATACTCAACTTTACCAAGAAATATGCCGGTGATGAAGTTCCAATAGAGTTCAAATGGTTAGCCGATTTCAGACCTTGACTGATTCCGAGAACTTTCTAATAGGAATTTCCATAATAGACGATGCGAACCACAAACCTCCAATAATTCTGCTAATTGTTAAGGGTACACTTGAAAATCCATTTCAACGGAAACCAACATAGAATGTTTGCAGAGCATTCACACCTTTACTATGAAGCAAAATTATGATACACATTAGACACCACGTGACAGTCTTACATTTGAGACCCCTTGTTCCTATGTTTTAACGTTCCTTCTCACTCTAACGACAACGCTATTATAACATGGCTTATCAAAATATTTACAAACTAGAGGCCGCTTGCCACTTCGTCCGCGTGGAAACCCTTCCCGTTTATATCCCGATCCCTCGGGAACTCCGGGATAAAAAATATTGGGTCTTCAGCTACCTATATACCAAATTTCATCGTAATCGGTTCAGTAGTATTTGCGTGAAAGCGTAACAAACATCCATATATACATTCTCACAAACTTTCGCATTTATAATATAAGTAGGATCGTACCACAACAACTAATAACTTTTTGTTTTCAAATGTCTGGAAACGTTGATCAAAGCATAGCTGCGATGTGCACCATTAAGGCCAAAATATTTCTGCTACCTATTGAACCGCGTCTAATGAAATATTATAAATAAGTGTTCATACTCCCGAGGGTGTCAGTTGGCAAGTACGAACCCTCATTAGGACATGCCTATCTGACGTTTGTAATCGTCCACCGCCAGATATAATTGTCACAGAAGTCAAATTAGTAATCCAGTTTTAATTAAATGAGAGGAGGAACTACCTTCAATAGAAATGTTCGGACAAATTAGAACCTTAAAATTAAAGACGGTGTCATAAAAACGAATACTCCAATACTTGTTTTGAAGAACTTTTGCTAGTCGGATTCCACGAATTCTTAACTATAGATCTGTTTGGAATTCTATCAAAACAGACTAAATTGTATTTTGCAAGTTTTCTATGATTTTCGTCGTCAATCATTCCCTTTTTATTTTTTTGTTGATTGGGGAAAAGTAAACATGGAATTAAGGAAACGATCAAACTTTTACTCCTGACTATTGGATTTAAGATTTTGTTGTAGTTTATGACAAGTTTCGGGGTATGCCTATGTTTTCGTTTTGCAATTTTTTTTAAAACTATTATACAATAATAATAAAGATATTATTTGACCGACTTTTCACAGTGAACAAAGCCATACAAACTCCTCTTAAAAACATTTAAGTACTCAGGAATGTAAAAGCACTTCAATTTACCTAACAATTAAATAGTCTGTTTCCGAACAAGTAAAAAGGTTCCAACAATTATTTGTTCCCGAAAAATTCTGAACCAACAAATTGATTGTAAAAGTAGTCAATTGAATTGTGGTAACTGCGGGCTGATGTTAACCGGACCGTGAAATTTCCAACAGAAATTCAAGTCCAATCCGAATATTAAGAAAACAAAAATTTCCATTACCTTTTGGTGCTTTCGTTTCTGATTTCTTTGAGTAACTTGGCCCTCCGCTGCCCGATTTATAAGTCGTTGTATTGTTAAACATTTTTGGAACGTAAACACTAGAGAATATTTAAAATATTCAGTTATTCTATTCACAGTTTTTGCGGGTGAGAAAAATCCTTTTAAACGCGTAAACGAATACTCGTATGGTATTTTTTGCTCGCAAATAGTTTTAATATGATGGCAGCGTCCGCGTGAAACGCATGTGTCGAAACTGAATTGGCGGGCGTCGCTCGCCGCGTTATTTTTGTTTCCCTGCCACTCGCGCACTGTTTATTTAATTTAATAAATATAATTTCCCAGCGTTGATTTTCTACTTGCAACACGTATGTTTACAGTTAAATACATTGATGTAACGATGAAAATGATACTAAACAGTATACACATTCGAATCTTAGAAGCCACATCATAAAAATCGTCTGGGAAAATATATAAACTTCGATGTTTGTATCCAAACATGTTGTATCAAAATTCTGGCATTGCTACTGGCTTATACTGTCTAAACCAGTCTTCGTTTTGTATACCAAGTCCTAAACCCGACGACGTAACGGAACTTGTGAGTCAAATTAGCTTTTACGCACAGCACTCCTAGGTTTACGAGCGATCAAAATATCGTGTAGTAAACAAGACATTTTGATATACAAATTCAGGCGAGTACACAGAATGTCGGTTCTCAAAACACAACGTAAAAAATAATACACAGTAATTGTCTAGTTAGACGTTCATGAATTATGTTTATTTTACGAAATTTGTTTTCCCCCGCCCTCGTTCGTGTGTGGATTCTGAATGTATAAAAATTTCGTATTTTTACCTCTTCATAAAACCGGTAGCGCGTTTTCACAGGCATAATGATGTTCATTTGATGTTTTAATGTGTTAGAGGCGAACATATTCTAGGCCAGTTATTTACCATAAAAAGTTTACACGCTGCCAACTACTAGAGTACTGAGTTGAGTTCATTTCTACAAACACCTTCACTATCAAGTCATATTTTAATGGAAAAAATAGTATTAACATAATTCAAGTATTTGCAGTTGTCAATAAAAATATACAATATGAAAGGAAAGCATAACCCGCCTATGTTGCCTAACTTGCCGAAATTCCTACCAAAACAGCGAAATAAACAATTCAGTGAATTTTCTGTCATTGAATAGCAATAATTCCTTACTTGTTATAAAACAAGAGGCTCAATGTATCTAAATTGGCTCCAGTCCATTGTTTATAATTTAACCACCAAAATTGAAAGATCCAATTTGCGTAAGCAATATTTGAAAGTACTTTGTGATCTATTTAAAGAGGTAAATTACAGTTATTTATACAATATAAAACAATGCAAAAGAATTACAAAGCGGTTACAGCCGGGGTGTATAGGAATTTGCCTCACATGCAAGCAGTTGACGGTTCATTTAATTATGACGGATACATATTATTACTTAAAGGAAATAAAAAATAATTGTGAAGAAACTTAATAAACCTCCGTTTTTTAACAATTCTTGGATGAAGATCATACTTTGTTATCATGGTTGTCTAAAACCCATACTGCTGTTGTAATAACAGCCATAATTTAGTAGTATCAACGCCAATACGAACTTCATACGGAAAATGTCGATATTTTGACAACGGAACTAAAGTGAAGGTTGCTGTAAAAACCTAATTGTTTTCTAACATAACACATTGAAATAAAAGTAGATAGTTTTTCTAAGCCTTTATTTTACTCTTTGCGTTCGCGAACGGACATATTGCATGTGAACAGCAAAAAGTCTGCTACATTGGAAAACGTATAAAAAGTGTGATAATACTCGAGCGTAGTTTCAATTCAATCTAAAAATTACATTACATTTTTATATTAAACCTTTGTGCATTTAAACTTATGGGTTAGTAGAAAACGAAGTCGTGGTTCAAACATGTTCAAATTATTAGGGGAATATGAACTAGATACCATAGATAGTGTCATAAGCATGCAATAATTTATGATTTTGATCTGAGTATTTTTTACGGCTGACTGCTGAGAATATTAGTGATTTTGTGATTATTTTTAAGGATTGAAGGTAATTTATATTAGGCGGACTAATCTGCTTGTGTTTATCACTAAAGGAACTATGAGCTTTAGTTATAATTTTGGCATGAACTTAAAAAGAACCAATATAATGTTTTAATTTACAGGACTGACCAGACCTACACCACCCCAAAGTAAGCAAATTTCTCCTTAGCTTTCTGCGTTATACACATGCGATATAAAACCACTGCACTCACAACAGTATTTCACATTTTAGTAATGTGATTGGAAATGATCCGCATTAATAGACGCTTGGCAGTGTTCATAATCACACGCTGCACACTGCATAGATCAAAGCTAATAGCTATCGCCACGTGGGAACTATAAACATATCGATGAAACCAATACACTTCGACAGATGTAATAGCACGGTCTCGAACTTTCCACTGCGTCGTTGTTTTTATTACCTAGTCTCTAGTATCTAGAGAATAATCTATAAAGTGAATTGAATTAAAAAATAAATTAACAAATAAATTAACAAATTTTATATGGTCATAAACCATTACTATACGAATTTTGTTGCAATGTAACATATGTTAGATTTTGACTTGAAGTTTCAGAGAAGGCAAGAAGGCAACATTTTTGTTAGTCTGTTCGCATTCTCGACCAGCGTAAAGTCGAGAATGCGAGCAGACTAACAATTTTTTTTAGTAGTTAATTACAAAAGATGATAACAATTACAACATGTAAATAATTATATATAAAGAAAGGCGAAATACTTCAAAAAATCCATCATATATATTATATATGTAAACTATCAGTGTACCTACTAAATATCATCAACATTATTCTGTTCTCTATTCTTGTGACTGAGTAGCAAACATTTATCCGCACGTGTTAAAAATGCTCAAACGTTTGCATTTATAATATTAAGTAATATATTACTATAATAAATCCAGATATGTTGTAGAAACTACCTAACTGGGAGCTAACAATAGTTCCTTGTTGAATTAGTAGGCCAAGTCACTCATATTTAATTACCAAGTACCGAGTCTGAGCAAACACCAAGTCCTAAAATAATAGCACAAATTAATATTACCTAGAACTAGTACTTACCTACGCCAAATCTAGACGCGTTGTTTTTTCTAAAAACGCTAATTAAATGTCTTATATTTCTATCGTGAATAATAAGCTCTCACATCAAGCGTACCATTTTAATTCATATTTGCTGAAACTAAGACGTCATAGAATAGTTAAATCGAAAGAACTGCTTTAAAATTAATAAAAAATACTTCACCAAAAATCTGTATCACACTTGTAATATCAACAACACTTAACTAAGGATAAAATAACTCATCGTCAACATAATATATCATGAGTCAGACTGCAGCCAAGGCTAGTGTAACCTGTGTCGAAACGTCAAAAATTCCAAGGTAAAAAGAAACGTTAGCTCCCGTAGTTTTTTATGAAATAAACATGCAACGCGAAAGTGTAAAATTCATAAAAAGAAGTAACATTTGAGGTTTACCTCTTAAATATCCATAATACAAATTAACGAATGCATCCTATAAAAGATTCGTGAATCACTCGTTACCGCCCCTAGTTTGGTATCAATGTTTAACTTAGCTGTATAACAAGACGATCAATAAAAGTCTATTAACAGAAATGTACCTAATTCCCCTTTTACGATTGTTTACAATAATCTATGAGCCTCTTGGCTTCCAAACTGTGGAACCGTTTAATTGCCCCTCCGACAATACCGAGAGCGATGTCTAGCGTCGCGTATATTGTGTTTATTAATATGTACTTAATTAAGAACGATCAGAAAATGTTTTAAGTTGTATGGTCATAAGAAAAAATATTTTTGCTAATTTATGATGAGTGTGGTAGTGGATTATGATAAACGTTTGTTATTGATTCATGCAAAGACTTCTGAACAGGTTTTGGTAATTTTCACCTTGGGATAGTTAACAACCTGGATTTAATAATATACTATTTTGGTACTGGTGGTTCTGAATAACAAGATGTGCTATAATAAGTGATAATTATAATGAATCTAAATGGAGCAAAATAAAGCAAGTTTGCTGTACCTCGATTCTCTACCACTATCGACTACCGACAACCGGCTAGCTTTCGACATTTGACATTTAAAATGTACTGCCAAAATGTTTCCTACGACACCCGTCAGAGGCGCTGATCAGATTTTTATACAAAATTTATCGATGACAGTTCGGTTGTCGGTAGTCTATAGTAGTAGAGAATCGAGCTACTGGGATTATAGCAGGCAGCGTCCTTTGGTATTATTAGAAACATTTCCCTGGATCAAAAAGTAAGTCAAAAGTAATAAGAATGTTAAAAATGTGTATTCTCTTAACGCAGACAAGTAAATTGAAGCGCTTTTAGGTTATCATACTAAATGATATTGTACTTCGCTGGTTTGAAAAACATCTTACATAATTTCCTTCGTAATATTTTCTCCATTTACTAAAAGTAATGAAGCGAGAAAACAATATAATTATATTATATTACGAACAAAATATAATATAATAAACAGCACACGTGTATTTTCACAACTCGTAACGTGTGTTGAAAGAGCTTTCTTAGAAAACATTATGTACTTGTTTGAAACGAGATAATTTTGTTGAGACCCTTTTAGACAATCATTTACTAATATTAACAACGACTTACTTAATATGTGCTAGTAAGTTATAATAGCATAGACCCATTAAGCATTTTTTAAAAGCATTTGCTATCGTTCAACACTACGCATGTATTTATGCTACAACAAGTCTAATATCAAAACTACATATAAATAATGAAATAGAACTCTCAAAACTCTTTGTGGAACAATCAAAAAGGAATTTTGGATTAACCAAATAATAAAGGGATTGAATCTACCCGTTGACATTGGTTTAAATTAATCATTTCTCTTATTTTACTTCTCGAACTATACTTACTGTAACCGGTTTATGTATATACCACTCCACTTTACGATTGTATCCAGTTGTGGTTCAGTTTTTAATGTAGTCTATAAGCACCTTAACATTAAAATATAACGTAATATAATTATATTTAATTGAACAGAGGCAATAAATATACTAATCAAATTATAAAAGAAATGAGTGATGTATACAGTATATTTTTTTTATATATTTTTCGTTCATATGTTTTTAACAAAAAAAGGAAACTAAATCTGTCTTCTGTACTGGGAATCCATGTCTTTAAATTTACAATGTAATGTGCGGGTATGAATTTTTACTAAATCGTTATCTGTAGTAGTATAAACCCTTTACACAACTAGTTAGTACATAACATTATATTGTTGATTATTTATTGTTAAAACACTTTATATAATAAGCAATTTTGTTTTATAAAATGTATTAAGAACAATTAGTTTAATAAAGTTTACAATAAAAATATCGCCATTAGCTTTTAACAAGATTCCACAAAATAATCAGTATTATGATTAATATAAACTATCTTATTACAGTTGAGTTATTAGAGCATTAAAATCTAAATAGCTCGGGGCATAATCGGCACCACTGAGCCGAAAAGACTTCACCCGAAACTAAACAATATACAAAACGAGAATGAACGTTCAAAGCGCTGTTTCATTTGCTTCTAAATACAATGAAAATACGTTGTTAATCAAGTTTGCTTGTAATTTGTTTTAAATGACAAACTAACTTTATATATTTGATAAAATAGACAAAACGGTACTTCTGAATAAGTTCCGGTTAACTTATCTGATGAAATTATAGCGGTTTTTTTGTACATTTGGTGTCTCTTAACCTGTTGGATAGGTTATCACATACAATTGCCCGGGGTTAGGAAGTTGAATTCATAGACCTCCGTGTCTTGTAAAGCACGTAAAGTCGTCGGTTCTGCGCCTGACTTCTTGCTGGTCAGGTGGGTTTGGCCGTACCGCTGGGCTATGAGAATAAAGGAATAGAGAGTACGTGTACGGCACACACTTGGAGACCATAAACAAAGTCCTGCTCAGTTGGTTTCAAAGAAACTGGCCGATATACTAAATATCAACCAGGAGGACATTTGATTTTCCCACTTAGTGTTTTAGCTAAGCGTGTTTCGGCACCCAAAGGGTAGATACAAAGTGGAGCTCAGCTATTGTCATTAAGTCGAATGCCTTCGGGCAGAGTTAATAGCTTCGACGAACGCTGACGAAAGAAAGAAAGAGATTGTTCCAAGATTCCTGTTTGTTACTTTATGACTTGTATTTACTTTTTTGCTTTAATAAGTTGTGATTTGATCAAGGATTAAAAGATAAAAATACACCAGAACTTTATCGAGATTGATAAACACTTTCTAATTTGATGCTGATGATCGTTTGAAGCAATCTTATATTTCAGTCTTCAAAGTATAAAATAAAAAGTATTATTCTTATATTAATCAAAAAAAATTCAAGTGAGAAATCTTCCAAAATGTCACTATTCGAGACCGATGTAACTTTCATTCTCAAAGTATTTTAAAACTAATAAAATTACCACGCATCAATATATTGAATGGAAAACTTTGCAAGAGTGCTGATAGTTGAGGAATCGCGGTGAAGTTGAAATTTACTCTGGTGTAAGGACATTAATGAACTCTAAGGAAGTTTTCAACTCACCAATAGTTCGAACATATTGATTGTTCACCACTTGCATATTACTCTAGTAGTTTGAAACTTATTTTTCATTGTCTTATGTTACAAAGTGTAAAATTATTTTATAGAGCAGTTTTTTATTTTAAGAAGTATAAGACGTTACAACACTGTACTGTAAAATGTGATAATATTCTATACACATTTAAACATAGTCTAATGATAGTACACTTTAGTCACAAATAAAAATACATTTGGCATTAAATGCATTTAAAATAACATTTATTATTTGTAGAATATCATATACATATTATGAATACGACAGAAAAAAAAACGCAAAATAAACATCACACTAGCTTTTAAGCGTCATAAAACACTCATAACCAATTCAAAAAAGAATTTCCCTCCCAAATAACATATTATTATTTAAACAAGCTGCACAAAACTAAACTGTGAGCTTTTGAGCTAGTAAATAAAGCGATCATGCAACTGAGGCACTGCATTAACACATTTTGTTTCATCACTTCATACCAGTTTATACTAAGCGGTGAGTATCCCGGTTCCGTCGTTACGAGACGCAGTAATATCCACATGTGACCAACACATTCAGTGCTTATTTCGTTCTAGATTAGTTTCTATTTTAATAATAATGATACTTATATGATAGCTTTGTTTTTTGTGTGAGTAGCAAATACAGCGGTTCAATTATATATTTTTTTTGCTTTTACAATTAGTTGTATTAGCACTACAACAATTATTTATTATAAAAGTATTAAGGGTGGCTCTTGTTACTTAGTGTGACCACAAACGTAAAGAGCATAACTCATTATGAAAATAATCCACTTAAGTAAAAAGGGGCTAAAATATAAAGTTTGCCGAAAAAAACTAAATAGTTTTGATCTCAGTGGAAAAAAATAATATGTTAATTTTCAAGTCCATTTAATATGAAATGTAAATTCCAGCGTCAAAAGATATTTAAATACTGCATAATATATTACAAACATTCGTTAGCTGCAAAACCACTTCACATTCGTACTAAAACAAGCTTTTACTTATTATCTCAACGATTAAGCTAATTCGAAGGCACGTAACCATACAAGCCCCGCATTTGTGCACAATCCTTGCTAAATGCAAATGAAACAAAGTTACGTTTCAAACTTGAGTCTGCAATCTGTTTCCAACGTAGTGTTCTGTTTGTACCTTTAGTCTCAGTACTCAGTTGATTTCAATAGACTTGAGTTCAGATTGTTATGTCGCAGGTGAATAAGTTTTAGTAGAACGTTGAGTGTTTTGGAAACAAATGTTATGGTAAAACGACAGCGAAATTTCGAATGATTATTGGTTTGCTACATTTGTATTGTTCGTTCGTTTCCCACATGATGAATTATGACGAAAGAATTAAACATTTTGAGAAAGTATCTAAAACTAGAATCTAATTAAGTTGTACCCTTGTTTCAATTTAATTGATCGACATCATTACAAAACTGCTACCTTTTTAAAGCTTACATTATGTACCTAATTGAATGTTTGCAACATCGTATTTTTACTCATATATACTAAATGCAATATTCGGAATACGATAGGTAAATATTTTTTCGTCGCACCAATAAAGTCAATATTTAAAACAAAATGCAGATTCACTTCAATTTTCAGTATATTCAATATTAATAGTTAGCCAAATTTAATGTTCGTTAGTCACATGGAATTCCAACGTAGATAAAAATAAAAAATTAAATTTACACCGGTCATTATTTTAAAATTTTATGATGACAGACAACTCAAACAATTAGACTAGATATGCCAGTACACTTGCTACAGATAGTATTTTCAGGTCATACTTGAAGTATTTTTGTACGTCCTGAGAGAAAATGCAATGATATTTGTACCAGATCTTGGTGTCAGATTGTCTGTCTTTGGGTTACAGCCAACCACATGTCTACGAAACAAAGCTGGAATTTTAATATCAAAATGTTGTGTAAATGCAAGAAAATGAAGATCGTGCCTAATTTCTCTAAAAGTTTAGGAATAATAGAAGAAAACAAATCAACATTCGACCAAATATGCTTCTCGTCCCTATGTAGTAAAAGGGAAGGTCATTGACCTGTATCTACACATAGTAAAACAACGATTTTCTAATACGAACTCACTGACTGATCTAGGTATGAACCTTGAAAGCAGATCGGCTTACCTGTTTTATTAAATAAAGCAAGAATTAATCCCTATGATTTAAAATCAACTGACGCGACGTAACACGTGACACATGGCACATTTGATTAAGCAATAATCATATTTTACCTCAAAACAACCCTATTATTCAAACAAAGCTACATAACCCTCAAAATTACACACCCGACAAACATAAAAACAATTACGAACGATAGATCATGTACTTATTTTTAACTTGAAACGTTGCCCACGTATTATTGCAGCCATATAATTTCTGCTGGCAATAAAAAATATGGCTCGTAAAACGCGTGAAATGACGAAAAAACGCGTAGGTACATTATATAGATAAGCACAATGGGTTATTTATAACGAATGGTGAACTAGGGGTGCGAAAGAGGTCAGCACAGTTCGACGACCATAATTTTTCATTTCATTAGCTCGAAAGGTGTCGATCCTAACATGTCCTGGATGGGCATCGGAGCTCGTTAGCGGTAGTCCATTTTACTCGTCCTCTGTTACTATTCATAGATCGATGTTGAGTCTAAAATAATCAATTTTACGCCACAATAATCAGGTCGGCGGGGGTGTTAGCACACTGTTAATAAACCGGCTATATTTGTCATTCTGTGTGCGGTTTTAATCCTATTGATTGAAACTAGATTATTTTATAGTAGCAAACTTCTGTAGTTTCAAATACATATAAGTCAATTTATAATGTAATATTTTGTTGTTAATGATTATAGCAAGAAATATGTCGTTCCTAGAAAAAATCGTTCAACTCATCACGCAGACTTAACATAAGTATAAGTACCAACATAAGTTTCAGTCCTACTCACAATATTCAACATAAACGCAACGTCGAGATGAAATAATGCGAGATTATATTACCATAAAGTACAAAAAGAAAACCTTGTTTTCTCGAGGAAATATTTCGGGCGTATTTCTTAAATATCCAAGGCTCATTGTACTCCGTATATCTGGTATGTAATTGACATGTTTGCGAAAATAGCGTGTGTCGTAGTGTGATCTAATTTGGCTCATCCATCTTCGTGCCGCAAATATCTCATCCTGTAAATATGTCAAAGTTATTCTAGATACAGTATCGCTATTCTCTATCGACTACAGACCACCGGCTAGCTATCGACTAATTTTGTATAAAATCTGATCAACGCCCATAGCGAATGCTGTGAGAACTAAATTTATGTATAGTACATTTTAAATGTCAACTATCGATCAACAACTAAGAATCGCAAAAACAGCTCTCCTAGCTGGTGTCGTAAGAAATAATTTGTTAATACAATCTAAATGTCAAACTATCGATACTCGATAGTACCGACTGTAGAGAATCGCGCTACTAAACATTTTCTTTAGAGTAGAGTTTCAAAGAGCTCAGGCGATGCATTTTGCTGTCTCCCGTAAACAAAAGTTTCAGTTGAAGTGTAGATTGCGTGTTTATTCTTGAAAACAATGTCATCTATAGCTGGGTGTAATGCTAGGTATAGCCCTTCTTGCTTTCGAAATAATTACTTGGAGCTGACTTTAAGCTAACATTGTAACTGGTAAGAAGTCTTTCGATTTGTTATTATTTATTAATGCAGTACTAGTCTTTGCCAATTTATCCCTATCCACCTCAATCTACATAGTAACCTATCTAATAAATTTCATCACAAAATCATTCAGCAGCTATTGCAGAAAGTAACAAACATTCCTTGCTATCAATAGTACTAAACAAACTCAATGTATATCGTTGTCCACTTTAAAATAAACAATTTAATACTACGACAGCTGTATCATTTATATCAATAGTTAGTACATTGCTACAAACATCTTATTTATTCAAATCTATTTACACACTGTACATAAATCCCAAGATCAAGGCCCTCGTTTGTAATCATACCTTAGACCTAGATCTCATGTCTATTCATAGTTTGGCACAGAAACTGAAATATTAAGCGTTTACGCGAAATTTGCGAGTGATATGACAAACATCTGGGGGCACGGCAGTGCCCCCGCAAGTCGAGCAAAAAAAAGCGGCACGGCCGTACCATCTTTTCTCGAAGCAATTCAGGCCATTTTCGACCCCCTATAATTTCGTTGTGGATAAAACAAGAAGCCTGAATTTTTAGCGACTTATCAGTCATTGTATGAACAAGGTATATTGAAAATTTCAGTCAATTTGAACCAGTACTTTAAGAATGACAACTTGTTAAAGTTTTGAATTTTGTCACTCACTGATTCACTGACTCACTGACTCACCGATCATCAAAAGTCTAAGGCATTTCTAGCAGACTTAGAAGCTTCAAATTTAGAATACAAATAGAATTTAGTATCTTAATCATGGGAAAATTTCAATATTTTCTAATTTCAGTCCAGTTTTCTAAATACATTAACTGCAAGAATAACTTTGTAATCTTATACATTTATATAGGATTACAGGGTTACATTTGCAGTTAATGAATTAATTATTACTGTAGTATAATAGAAAATAATAGGTGTACATAGGTACCTACTGTATGAGGCATAACTTAAAGGTGTTTAGCCCATGAAACTGAACAACATTTCAATAGGAAAATATGTTGAATTATGAAAAAAATAACCGTCTTTCCATACAAATTGGACTTATGTTCGCTTTACAAAAAGAAGTGAGATGCCATCAAAAACATCCTGTAAAAAACCTCAAGTCTCGCAGCGTAAAAAGTGGTGAGATCTATGTAATACCAAGTCGATTAATCTGTTTAGTCTCTACTGAAAGGACCTTCTGTCTTAAGTTATTACATAAGTTATTATCATGCCAATATTAAAAATATTTCACGTTTAAAACAAATAAATCGACTTGGTCATCGCATGAAAACACAAATTCGCCATTAAAATTTCAGGAGCATTAATTTCTTTAAGATACTCATCTCAATCATTATATTCGGAAGGACCCTAGTGAGGAATTCGGTTGCTGGCCCGTCGTGCTGTGCAGTGTGGTACATACTAATAATCAAATCATGCGATGGCCAGGTCGATTTATTTGTTTTAAACGTGAAATATTTTTAATATTGGCATGATAATAACTTATGTAATAACTTAAGACAGAAGGTCCTTTCAGTAGAGACTAAACAGATTAATCGACTTGGTATTACATAGATCTCACCACTTTTTACGCTGCGAGACTTGAGGTTTTTTACAGGATGTTTTTGATGGCATCTTCATTTTACAACTATTTGTATCGTATTGTGTTTGAAATTAAACACAGATTCCGGATTTCAGAGGTCATACTTTGTAACATTATTAAAAATATAAACTACGTTAAATTCAAAATTGAGTAGTATTTACTTTAACATTCGACACAATTTTAGTTCGTTTTTCACGGCTAGAGGTATGTACTCTTTAAACAATATTCATAATTATACAATTATACTTTACTTTAGTTTTACTTTTAGGAATGAATGGTCATTATATTGTAGTTTTAATCATACATGTTCAGTAAATATGAAATCCGAAGTTGATTATAAGTAACCAATTAATCATGTTACTGTATTTTAAGTCTTGCGTAAATGACTCTGTTATTAAATTACGCCTTGTGAATTGCTTAGTACCATATTAAAGAGGAGAAATATTGTCAAGAAGGCATCTAAAAATAACAATCTAATTAGCTGTTACCAGTATTTATTTTTTTATATAGTAGTACTAGCTGACCCGCGCAACTTCGCTTGCGTCACATAAGATAATCATAGTTTTCCCCGTTTTTGTAACATTTTTCACTGGTACTCTGCTCCGATTAGTCGTAGCGTGATGATATATAGCCTATAGCCTTCCTCGATAAATGGGCTATCTAACACTGAAAGAATTTTTCAAATCGGACCAGTAGTTCCCGAGATTAGCGCGTTCAAACAAACAAACAAACAAACAAACAAACAAACAAACAAACAAACAAACAAACAAACTCTTCAGCTTTATAATATTAGTATAGATTGCGTTAATGATTCTGTTATTAAATTATGCCTTGTAAATTGTTTAGTACCATATTAAAGAAGAGAACGATTGTTAAGAAACATCTAAAAATTACAATCTAATTAGCTGTTACCTGATAACGCAAAAAACCTTTTCCACTCGAAAGCTCGTGATTTTCATTTGCTTGGACCACAGTATCAGTCAAATCAATTTTAAATATTTTATTATCCCTCTACACTGTCAGAAAATTATCCTACTCAACTTTTTTGAATTCTTTTTGAAGGTGATCAAATTCAGTAACATTGTAACACTGAGTGGTCGTTGTCCGTCACAAAATCGGGTTGACCCACATTTAAAGGCGACTTAATTGATTCCGAAATAAAATTTGATCGGGTCCATTTTGTTCCATTTCCTGTTCCATCTGTGTCCTCTAATGAGGTTATATGATCAAAAAGGATTTATCTAATTTATAGTAAGTATATTTTTTGTGTAAGGAATGTATTTATCATGCGGATATATATTACCTTCTAGTAGAATTATGAATATCAATAGAAGTTTGTTTTATTCGAAGATTTTTCAGTCATAGTCTACGGGTAGGTACAGCATTTCAACACAAGCAAAATTTATATTTTTGTACTTAAACTGTTGACTATCTATTGCCTCAAGAGTACTAGAGAAAGTCTAAGTATTGTATAAAAAGGCGAAAATGAATGTCAAACTGTGAATAACCTACATCAATAATGATAGTATCTACAGGTCACAAAAGAATAATGTACTAAAAAATGAAGCAAATGGCCCATAAACTAAATGATAATAAAAATAAGGTTTTAACGTTACTAAAATAAGTTAATAGTTACTAAAGTAAGGTCGCCTTCCCAATAACTATATTAGGGACCCTAAGTCGTTAACGCGATACTTTTAGTATTAAAACAAAAAAGCAGCTCCGAAGAATACTAAAGTTGTTACAAGTCACATTTTAACGGCCTCCTTCCCGAAAACACTGAGCCTAAAAATATAAAACAGTCTTATTTATGAGACGCTCGTAAAATCGATTTTGACCAGTCTTATAACAAAATTAGACGAGAATATTCTAGCTAATAAAAGCTGTCAGCTCCAAGACTACTTGGGCAACGTTCAATCTTGATCCGTCTAACATCTGACGTTTACTAAAAACATAGAAGCTTGCAAGATGTAGTGAAATCGTAAATTGTATGTGTCACTATAAATAGAGATAAGAAAATACATTTATACTGCAATTTTTCACATTAAAGCTATCTATTAGGCTCTCGAAACTTATTTATTTACGTCCCAAATATTCTAAATATCTCGAAATTTTGTTGCGGTGGGACCTATTTATTTCTATCAACCATTAACATGAGGTCCTTCTATGTTCTTAGCATGTGTCCTGTCAGTCTTGGTTGTCAGGTTTTTGGCAAAATGCACAGACTATACATAAAACAAATATAAGAAAACAATCATATGACTGCTGATTTAAATATACATCGCATGATAATGTAAATTTTAAAACTATCATTTACTTAACTCGCCGCAACTTACAACTTTATCAGTTAAAGTGTTTTAACAGTTTCAATAAACATCACTACTTTGTACAACACAAGAATCATACGAAACATTTCTAAGCATAAAGCTTCACCGCCTGGACACAATAAGAGATTAGTTCTCAGCTTCTTGGCACGGCACACCATGCCCACTTCACATAAAAAATGACTGTAGGTAGCTAAAGATATGTTATATTGTTTATTTGCTGTCCTGTCAACTTAACAAAAGTTATAGAGACTTAGTTATAGTGATAGCACTTTTCTGCCATGAACTGTAATGTTATGTGCGACATTGTACATGTCAAGGACGCGTTTATTGTAACGGGATATACCTTTGCCAAATAGTTGTTATCTTTTAAAATATTTATTATTGGTACTGGCCAACAGTGTATCTTCCTTACTAGAAGACTAGCGGTAAGCTAGTTACTTTTGAAATACTTTTTTATAGAAAACAATGGTCAATTCTCATATCCATATTTTTGGCTATAACACACTCACAGATTGTTAAAATTACATACCTAAAAAAATATGCACATGACACATCACCTAAATCTAAACACGGGTAAAACAAAACTGAGTTGAACTAAGGTTGGAACAAAGTTAATAAAATTATCATTTTGATCCCATATTATTATTATATTTCTTTTCCAACAAATAAGGATCTATGGTCTCCGTTACAATAGTTTTGTTGTTCTCAAGAACGTAGATCCGACTCACAAAACCATTGAGAGTCGGAATTTCAATAATCGCAGTATTACTCGGGAACCACGAGTATCTGTAAGCGACATTTTGCACCAAGTTCCTAAACTTGTAACGTAAACAGATTCAATTTGTGGTCGCTAACGGATAATGGCCCACAAATATGCCTTGTGGAGCTAAAGTGCATTGTAATGGCCCTATTACAGATAGTTATGTGCACTGTTACAACTACGCTTTGAAAAATCGACTCTATTCTTCGAATTATTTCCGAAAATTTTGTAGTTGGTAGAGAAAAATGAACATAAATACACAACAACGTACTATGACGCATTTTATTCTGCTGTTTTTATTTAATCTAAGTACTTCAATAAAATTTGGTTAGGAACAGGTACTGATATCAACACGATAACTTTTCAGTTTTCATTAATCGTTATGAAAAGAAATGCTGAAAGGTAAAGGTAAAGATAAATACAATTTTTATATCACTCACATACTCAAAGTAAAATATCACAAAAAAATTTAATATCTATAACAAGTCATCATCACATCACATCGACGTGAGAACATAGCATGCCTGATAATTGTAAACAAAATACATACTTAACCAACTTTATTTGTTTTCGCAAATCAATTTAAAATTTTACTCAGCCGAGTAGCCTCAAGAGTTAATAAAAAATACACATCACAGTCGAATGGATTGCAAAGGAGGGCTCGCTTCAATAGACCGCATTCTTCAACTCCACCCAACGTCGAAGCCGTTGTGTACGAAACAGCATACCATTATGATCAGCCAATGACGCCTCATTTAACGCAAATTATTCTACTTATAAACTCGACGAGTTTGGTAAGGTGACGTCACATTTGTATGAATTTAGATGTCTTTATATGGAAATTGTTTTGAATGTATTTTGTATTCGAATTATTGCGTCTCGTACTTTAAATTCTACCAGTGTTTCATACTTCTGAAAGTTTGAATTACGTAATGTGATAACCGTATTGATTGAAACATTGTTTCATACACAAAAATAGTTTTCTTTGACATTTAAAAACTTATATTGCTCAATTTCATACCATTGAATTAATTACGGTGTCAACCTATTTTTGGTCGCCAAAATTGTGAAAATATGACAAGCACCTATAACTGACAAATATTTCGCGCTTCCTCCCCTTTCAATATTCCCGTATCTTTTTATAATAAGAAATAATTTTGCCTGAATTTACCTCCCTTTGTATTGTGTGCGGTACGTTTTTACCTTATTGATTATGAAAAGACATTATTTTTTTGAAGATGGCTTCAGGCAGTTCCGACATAAGACATAATTTTGTAGAGCGGAGCATTGAATAACATCCTTCTTGTTTCATCTGGCACGTTTCGGTTGTAAAGTTGTTTTATACGTTTTCTATCTAATTTGTTTAAGCTTGATACGACGCTTTAAAAGAAAATTGTGAAGGACGAATACATCGATAAGGTTTTAGCAAAATTGAAGTCTTGCTCGCAATGTATTTTTAAGCCATCAATTTTCATGCGAGGTATCGAGTGGATTTATAATTTGATGAAACGCTACTATACATATTGCCGTACCGTGCCACAGCCTCTATTTTACGATTTTATCACTGCGAATGTCAAAGTGGAACAATTCAGTACGCGTTTTATGTGCCCCTACAATTTAGTTCAACATACCCCAATTGGTTCACAAAACTTGTCTTTATTACCTCAATTTCCCTAAAGTAAAACATCCGAGAAAAGGACTCCGTTTCCCGTATTCAAACTACGGATAATTCTCGTTCAAGCGAATGGCCGTAACTCGTACAAGCTCGGCCGAGCCCCGATAGCCCGCATGTCTATCAGCTCTTGTCCTAATCCCGTCCACTGGTCGGGCCACTCATCGTATAATCCCTACACACGGAGTTAGAACTAAGCAATCACTACGGACAAACACTCCTGGGAGATATTAGCGATGGCAACTTTGATATTGGATTTTAGTTGAGAATTAGTTCGCCGCGGAAAGAAGCGTATATTGCTGGTATAAATATTGATTGGGGTAAAAGTTGAGAATTTATAGCTACGGTCGTTAAATGTTTTGTACAATGGTTTTGTTAACTATTCAATAGCTGTTTGTTTTCATTGTGTTATATTTACGTAAAAATTTAAAATATAAAAATGAAAAATAATCACTTCATGGCCCAGGAATAAGATTTTTTGGTGAACAATGGCCTACAATCTAGATACTATACAAGTTAACTTGAGTATGTATTAACATAAACAAACTCAAACTTGTCAGCAACAACCGCATTTTCCTAATACGAAGTTTCTCATAGTAACTTATTTTAAAAAGGTCAGAGACTAATATCTCAAAAAAAATATTACAAGCTGCTACGCTTATCAGGATAGCCTAAAACAAATCAAAACAAGTCACAATTAGGCTTACTTACACATTGGTTGATGGAGAAAATCGCGTGCTACATCACACTGGTTATTGATTTCGAATGGTTCCCGCAGTATAAATATTAGTTCGTTCTCAGCGCACAATTGGGATAGATTGCAAGCCCGCATACTCACTTTATGCACCGCATGCCTTTGATAGTTGTTTGTTGAAGTTGCAACGATGTGTTCGAGGTATTGATGTGTAACTTTGTCTGTTATTGGTTGCCGATACACTGTACATTCACTCATAAACAGCTACAGTGAGCTTATGTTTATCGCTATTTTGTAAAGAAATTTAGTTTATGTTGATTCAGGATTTAGTTATACGTTACAATTAATACAGACAAACCGACTAAGGATCTGACAAGTGTTACTGAATAAAAGTTTATAATACTAATATTTTTAACACCGCTGTTTTTTGTTAAATGAAAATGAAAATATTGACATCAAATATACTGATGTAATAAAATAAAATCAAAAATGTATGAATATTAGAAATCCGTATTATCTACTTCACGTTGTATTAGTAAACAGTCCAGCAGCATCTAAAAACAGAACAACACCATTTACCTGAAACATCATTGAAAAACGGCTACTATAAAAATCGGAAGGCCGACATAAAACGCTAAGTCATTCATTGCTAGTACCGTGACCGCTATGTTTACACATTGAAACCCCCACTCGCCCGAGGGAACAATATAATCCCTTCGTTTGATTGTAAAATGCCCCATACTTTCGTTTTTGAGTGAACGGGTGGTCGTCAAACGTTTTAATATTTTATTTTATTCATTGTAAGCTTTAATGAATCACTTTCCTTTTCTAGTACATTATTTATGGCAAAAACAAATATGATTGTTTAACAAAATATTGTTTGAGCCATTGTGCTATATTTCTGTACCGACCTGAGTGTAGGTAAAGGCAGTGTTTGCAAAACCATATCCTGGATAACTTACGATTCATTCTAAGCATCAAACCAGGCATCTTTTAAAAAATATGCGGCAAGTACCTAATGACAATTGTAGTGTGTTTAGATTAATCGTAACTTACAAAATTAGGAATTCGTAATTACAATCTCGGACCATCGAAATCTTAAAGGAAATAAGTATATCTCAATGACTTCTAAATTCTTAATAGAATATGAATATTAGTTTTACAGGCAATCAAGTAACAAAGAACCTTTTGGCCTATGTTGACCTCGTTCCATATCGGTTTATTGAACTGACAGAAACAGGACTAACGCAATTTAGGACAGTCGTCGTGTTTCACAACTTTTCGCGCATTCACAAGATTGGTAGGGCGATTGTATGAAGTACTCAGCCTTATAAAACATTTAAATATTTTTATCCTTACCTAAAATAGGAACCCAGTAAGATATAACTTTTTTATCGCTCAATTATTTTTGTATTACAAAGCAATGTAAACAAACTAATACAATACGAACCTATTGCAATTGGCTAATAAGAGTGTGAGTAATGAATTGAATGCACTGAAACTTTAAAACTAATCACGATGAAAATTAAAAAAAGAATCTTTTGGTTCTATTATACAAAATTTCATACTTATAGTTTTATCCCTTGGTCGAAGTAGGGAATATCATAACCTTATATCAATAGTAGGTAAACGCTTAATTTTAGAAAACAAACAAAAGATCTGGAAATTCGATCAAAAATATTACTCTCTTATAAGTTTTGAAAACAATCTTTCAATATTACAACAATAAAACTCAATGATTCACATTCCGATCAATTTACCTTTCAAAAAGCATCAGTTGACCGATCATCAGTCAATCAATCGGCCACAAGATCAACTTCACAGCGTCTGATCCTCGCGCCTCGGAGGACAGATCAAAGCTCCCCTGTGATCTCCGTTGTTATGACAACGATCATGATCGTAGACTACTTTGACCCAGATTTGTACACTGACGTGTTGATTTGCTTGTTATGTAAACTGCTTAATAGCGTTATTGATAAAACAAAGATAAAGAAAAGGAAATGTGTTTATTTTAGATCGATGTTAACTAAATTGTACACACAAGGAAAGGTTTAAGAAAAAGTTGACGCGGTAATGTTCATTAAAATCAACACAACATTTTAAAAGGTTTGCGTGCTCTGTAGTAGTTTCTTGAAGATAAGTGGAAGTTAATTCTTACCTAAGTCTATATTTTAGTTTAACAAGAACAACATAACTTCATACGTTCACTAAAGGAAACTTTGTATGAAGGTCAAAGTATCAATTTCCTCGCATAGTTTCCTGCATCCATAAAACATAGAACATCCACGTTACATAATGCGATCAATTTGCTGCAAACTTATCTAACGCTCACACTCGTATACAACTATCTTTATCTACTGCAGAAGATTTACCACACGTCAATCCATAATACTTGGAGGTCGTAAACAAAAATTCACTGTACATAAAAGGCAGTGAGTGAAAAGAGTAATTTTCTCCTCCATAAAAACAGTTAGGCAGTTATTTATGGTGATACCGCAATCTATACAAGGGATTTCGCCCGGGGCAGAGCATTAACGATTATCCGGGTTTTTCCTACAAAGAAATATTACTTGACAAATAAATTCCGTGTAGGTTCCCTTTTTGCTCATCAAAGTGCTATGGATTTTGTAGAATGATCGTTTTAATGGACCGAAAGATCCCAAGTTTCGTTCCGTACTTAACACATAAAAAACAGCCTTTACGTGCCCAGTCGGTACAAGGTCGAAATATCTCAAATATTTTTCTACTTTATTTCGCGAAACTATTTCATCAGTTGATTGGTAATTAAAGAAAGTCGAATAGAATCACGGAGGGTTCCGATTTATCCTAAAAAGGAGACATTCCGAAACACCCTCTCACACCACGAGCAGGAATTCGTAGAAACGGCGCAGAAATAAAATTGCCCTACAGAAAGAGCTGCGAACTTGAGAAAGGTCAAATTTAATGTCGGTAAAAACGTTTAAAGATAAACAAAAGAATCTGGAATGGCTGGAAACGAAAAAGTTGCCTAAAAAGTAGGTGGTTTGCCGCCAAAAACCGCTGGCGACGTGACGTTATCGTGCGCGCGCGACATTGCCGTGTGATTAGCATACAGATTGTTTACATTTATCCGCGCAGCGCCGCCTCGGATTTTTGCATTTCGACGCCGCTTCGCCAACAATTATTCCCTACTTTTACGTTGTTTAGTATTTATTTATAACACTCGGGTAACATTCGCGGTGTACGTTTTTATTCGGTTGGCACAAGATATAAAATGACGGTGTAATGTTTTCTTTGTGTGCACATTACTATGTAGTTTTACGACCTCTTTTATCGATTGTGACTAATACTTAAATTGTGGGATCTTTTGCTAATGTTTATTGGGAGATAAAATGTATTTTTGTTCACAGAACTAAAAATACAAACGATTTGATTTGGAAGCAAGCGAATTTGGAAGCAAGCGACACAACAGTCTTGAGCCACGATATAATAATATTAGGATCACCAAAGCATATCACTGTAACATAATAAGATTTGATTAGCAATTTGCCGAATATAATTAACCCTAAAATGATCAATTGCTGTTTGACAGTCAACAGTGCAACTATAATATAATAGTACACCACGCTATCATTATTGTTATTGGACATTAATTAGGAGTCACGTTACAATTTATTACAGCCAATTTGAAGTTAATTAACCTCAATAGTTGGCTTCTGTAATGTGAGATAGAGATTGCAATGTCTTTTAGGGTTAACGAGCTTTAACCCCAAACTTTGTTTGCAAAATAATAGATTAAGTGCCTTCTATAATTATTACTACTTAGTTGATTCTTCTTATATTGGGACATAATGGGTATCAATATTCTTTATCAGTATTGGATATTGTTTGAATATTATCTAACCGTTTCTCTAGGCGTTGTCATAGGTTTACAAGATAAACCTATGACAAAAACTAAAAACTAAAATAGAAACGATTTCTAAATAAGACTAACTTTAATGTTCAAATCCCTAAAGGTAGCTGTTATTGCTATTCATAAGCGGACACATCTGCCAATTTGTCTGAACTAAACCCCAGAGACTAACGGAGAGAGACGATTCCTCTAGCCAACAACGGATAAAAATGTATTGTAGTATTTTTTTTTCAGAAATTCGAGCAGCTCGCAGCATTCTAAGCAAAGATTGTTTTTGCCAAAAGTCATTTTTAATAATAAAGCGACCTATTACACATTACACATGCATCTTATTTATGACAGACCGCATGCGACCTGCAAGCGCTTCATGCGACTTTCAATGTGCATTTCATATTGTCATTGTTCTTATTCAGAAGAAACTTCCTCACTGGATTTACCTTATTTTGAACATGCGCGTACTAAAACCACTTAAACATAATAACAATAAACCTGCTCAAAACGACTTAATCCTTAACTCCAAACTCAGGCAAAACTCCATTTCGCGTCAGATGTCTAAAAAGCATTCGTACCTAGAATCGCGTAAAGCAATACAATCTAATAGTCAAAGCTGAACTAGTGAAAGCAAACACCAAATTGCTCGCTAACTTGAGATTACACGGCGTGTCGTTGAAGCCCCCCCCCTTCCCTCCTCCTCTCCCCTCACCCCCGCTCTCGCCATTCCACTCTACCGTTCTCGTGTTTCTAAAGCAAGGGAAAAACTAACGAAACTTGACCGATTCTGATGTTCTTGGATTGTCGTGTTGATCTTTTGAAGATGAAGGCTTTTTGGTGGTTTAGGGAAGGTATAATTTGTCCGGTCGAGTGTTAACGTAATTGTTTAAGGATGTGGTTAGCTTTATTTTTCGGTTATGTTTGTTATGTGATGTTTTGGACAATATTTTATTTTTTTAATAAACACTGTAGATACCTAAGTAATTCGTACTGTTCTTGATTCAACATAAAACCCAAGAGTGTTCACCATAATTCCGTAACTATGACGAACACAGCTATTTGTTCTGGTTAAAAACAATATTACATCTTATCTGATTCAGTATTTGTGAATAAATCAGTTAAACTCACTTAGCATTTACATATCAATAAAATCATAGTTTTAAAATTCAAATTCGAAGCGAGTATTTTTGCAATCAAATTCAACATTGTGTTGCTCAATCTGGAAATAATTGCGAGAGAAAAACATTGTTCATTCATATACCAATTTGCAATGTAGATTAAAACAAATATAATATAATGCAAAATGAAACTGCACTCATTGTGCATTCAGTCAATTTAATGAATATTTTCCTGTAAATTCTTCTGTGTAGAGGAATTTAAGCGAAGCATTTCGTTCTCAGGGGATGCAGTAAGAATTTTTCAAGTAATTTGGATTCTATTCACAACAAGCGGGCAGCGTCTGAAGACGAGGCGCGCCAAATGAACCGGCTCGCCACCATTATGACTCTGGAGACTCTTATTGGAATTTCCCGACGAGAGCTTGAACTTGACCTTACACGAACTATACATAAATTCATTTTAAGTTATACTGCAAGTAGTTTTAAAAGTGAGTATTAGAAATTACTTGTTGATGAAAATACATTACGATACAGAATTTAAAAAATATATCTATATTATCACGATAACACAATTACATATCATTAAATTTTAAAGGCCAGCCTATCCAGAAGCTTAAGTGAAAAGTGAAAATATTAAAGAGAATCTGAATTCTTTCTGAATTGAAGTTAATTTTTACTTATTCAAAAGTAATATTTTACACTTAATAAATAAGTGTCATGTTAACAACACGTCATAATAAACTTGCATTACAATCTCTTACGACCTTTAAGCTACTAACAAGTTTACAGTACCTCGTACAGTAAATTCATAGTACTAACCATTGAGTAAAGCAGACCCTATAATAACCACATACATTACTCTCACACTAACATCCTCATAATACAACTCTTGGCATCCATTACTGAACCCTTCTAATGAAGACTAGACCCATCGTGTCAGGCCAGTCTAAAATTGTACTAAAATTTATAAATGTTATGAATATGCATGTATGTTTGTAAGTCATTTGTGCAAAAACTACTGTATGGATTACAATGAAATTTCACATAAAGATAGTTGAAACTCTAAAGTATAATACGTAATAGCTATTTTTTGTAAAATCAGCTTTTAAGCTGTACAAATAAGGGGTGAAAGTTTGTAGGCGAGTAAAGCCGCTCGGGTTAGATAGTTAATAATAACGCTAACAAGGAGTTGGTTTTAAAGTGTTATATCCAAGGCAATGAACTGTAACGACTAAAGATAATCAGGTGTGAAACATGCTTGTAAAATGGATCGTTCACACCCCTACGGTAACCTTAGGGTTAAATTTTACAAACACGTGACTGCGTAATCGGTGGTGTGGTGCGTGGTTAATTTTGTTGCGGTGCTTTAATTACATGATAAAAATACGGCTTAAAATTGGCTTTTAAATAGGAACAGTGATAGTAGTATACTACTTTGTTATGTTACTTGTTAGTACAAGTTAGTATCAGTAGGGCGATTCCGTACAGTCGGTACTGTCGGGTGTCGAAAGTTTGACATTTCGAATATACTGCCAAAATAATTCCTACGACACCCGTCAGAGGCGCTGATCAGATTTTCATACAAAATTTCTCGATGACAAGCCGGTTGTCGGTAGTCCATAGTGGTAGAGAATCGAGCTACAGATACATCTACTATCTACTATCGTTTCAGATACATCTTCGTTGATTAAAAAAGAAACTCATAGACAGTTTTGATACTACATTTATTCATATCGTAGTAGTTTTAGTTATTTTTATTATTCAACATATTTTTAGTAAAGAAAAACAACTAAAAGAATTTTAAGCATCCTTTGCTTGATAGTGACAAAAGCATACTAAAATTCAATTTACTCTGCGTTTTTAAACTAACAGAATTATCAAAAAGCTTTGCATAAATTCTTGAGAAGCTGAAGAAAACTAAATTATCACAGAAAGAATTTGTTTTTCAATTTTAAAAAATATTTTCTAGATTTTTTAAAAGCTTGCAATCTCGAACCACCTTTGTTGAATGGAAAACATTTTTGTTACTTAGTGTAATTTTCAACAAAGTAATTAAGTCACTAAAGACTGAAATAATGTGCAGTGTTTGATTTTTAACGTGTAATCTACACTAACATTATAAAAATGTAGAGTTAGTTTGTTTGGTTGTACGCGCTACTCTCAGGAACTACTGGTGCGAATTGTAAAAAATAATTTAATGTTGAATAGGCTATTTATCGAAGAAGGCTGTAGGCTATATAACATCACGCTACAACCAAAATGAACAAAGTATCAGTAAAAAATGTTACAAAAACGGGGAGAATTATGACCCATTCTCTCGTATGTGACGCAAGTGAAGTTGCGCAGGTCAGCTACTATAAAATAAAATAAAGTAATCATTGCCACAAGCAAATCAAAAATGATGTTCCGAACATAGCAATATCACTTAAGAACTTTAAAGAAAACTAAAAAGCGTTTATTTTAAATTGCACCTGTAATCTCGGAAACCACGATTCCTCGATTCAGCGGGTAACCTGCTACAATTTGAATTTAAAATGGTTTCTCAATTCACTGAATCTTTTCATTCCTTTACTTAACGATGTTGGATAGTGAATTCATTTTGTTAATTAATAGATCTCTATTTCAATACTTTAACTATTATTTATTCCTTTGGATGCTATAGATATTTTAGTTATTCATTCGATATTGAATGATAAAAATGTTTTACAAAAAAAAAATTGAAATCATGTACTTAATAGACCTGTTGAGCTTTATAAACTATGAATACTATTTCTAACAGACTTCAAAAAAGGAGAAGGTTCTCAATTTGACAATATTTTTGTTTCTTTCATTTCTTCGGAAACAATAGTCCGATTTGAAATTTCTTTTGATAGTCCAGTTTAGTTTCGGTATAATGCATTACGACATGCTGATATCATTTTACTACAACAAAAGGAGTTTATCAAACACAATTACCATAATAATGTGGTGATTGAAAATGAATACAATGCATCGCATACAATATTCGCAGTACCATGAAAATACCAAACAGAAATAGCTTTCAATCTCAACAGTTACCGTGCAACGCTTTTGATGAAATTTCACGTAATAAAAACAAGATTACAATAAAAACAAAACAGCAAGAGCGCACTCATCAAAATGTAGCACACTGCATCGATTTTACAACAACTGGCGGCGAAACAACAATTTTTATTTTCGGACCGATGATTAAAATTTTTATTTATGTTTTATACCGGTGGTCATCAATCGAGATTATTCGCCGGAAGGAGTGAAAACAGGTTCGCATTAATAAAAACGACATTCGATAATATTTTAAATGGAAAAATTCATTTAACCCGTAGCCGGATGTCGACAGCGGCACTCGCAATTAACGCTCCGATTAAACTGTGAATTATTTATTAACATTTTATGATCAAGCGGTAATTTATACCTTCAATTGCACATTCCACTATGCCGAGCCGGTTTATTGTTTAGCTATAACACTGTTATTGAAATCTATTGTTGTTGTAAAATGTTCCATTGAAAATTATTCGCGAGAACGTTTTGCCGGCTATAAAATAGTGAGCCGGTCGTTACGTTTTGCAAATAAAACAATCATATTGTGCTAAATTATTTAGGATATTACGCTTTTATCTAGTGGTTAGCAGTAAATTTCACTATTAAAATCTTGTACATACTATAAATTAACCTGTAGCGCGACAAACTTTGTAGGTAAATCTGACCAGCGCCTCCAGTGGCAACCGTAGAAACTAATTTTACAATACATTTCGAATGTCAAACTCTCTAGATATAGTCGTCTCTATCGACAATAGAGAAACATGCTTCTGTATAAAACTACAATTTTGTCGAAATAGAGTCGGTGGTCACCTGTAGTATCCATTAAATGAAGATCGGCTAGTCACACTCACAAACAGACAGGAATGATTTCCTAACTGTGAAAGTCACACACACTCGCGGTTTTCTGCTTCAGTAAAAGGGACTGCCTCAAAGGGAATGCATAGACACTTGACATTTTGAGGGGCGTTTGAGCATTCCGAATTATTTTCTCAAGAGTATTTCGTGTATAACCTTTTTCATTAGACCAATAATCCGTGTACGATGTACTTATATTTCTTGTTCTGTTTTTTTTTTTTTATGTGCAGTTGGTGTGAAATTTTTAATACATTAGAATCGAATATAACTTTATACTATTTTATATTCTCGAAAATTCTTATCAAAATCACTTATTAGCGGTAAAAATAAACTAAAAAACTCAAATAAACTGTCTAACTGAACCCGACAACTTAATTCAATAGTCCATTCAAGCGGTAAAAGAAAAATATACCCAGCACTTACCCATTATGACCGATTGACTGACTTGTAAAACCCTTTGAAGACAAACGATCGACACTTTACACAGTATACTTACTACAACTTATTTTGCAAATGACCATACTTTCACGATAAATTGTAGTATACGTTCGTGTAATAATATTTGTTTATATATTTGCATACAAAAGAGAATAAAGCAAAATTATTGTGTACATGCAGAATATTGTACTCGGCGCGCGCTTCAAAAATATGAAGAATTAATTTTCACCTGTAACTAGTGACCCTTCAACTAATTTTCTCCTTATGATTTAAGTAAGACTACATATTATCTTCTACTTATTTCTATATTTACCTGCGCGACGTTTTTTACACAATAAATTTAATATTTAGTCTCTATATATCTAGCTTGGTGTTTACAGAACACTTACGAAGTGGCTTTATGTAATAAAAATTAACAAAACCGAAAATAATGCAACGTAACAAAAATTAAATAGAAATAAAAAATAACAAGCGAGTTGGATTACTTCCAGGCATGGAACCTCATTTGGAGTTGCACTTTATTTATTGCCCGCCATTGCTTGCTGTGAATTGAATCCAAATTACTGGAAAAATTCCTTACTTGCTTCGCGCTGAATACGAGTAAAGGCCCATTTAGACGGGGAGAGTTTCTCGTCTCGAAGATACGATTATCGAAAGAATATAAAACATTTTTTTCGTCTAAACATTCGCTCTCCTCGCTCGTTGCTTTGGGCGAGAATTGCCTTGCAATGGAATATTATTATGTCCGTGTAAACATAATTTCAAAGCAATTATCGTATTTCGAGATTTTATGCCATTTCCTACCTTGGGTTAAAAATGGATAGTTAGAAGAAATGATTTGGGAGCATCTAACATGTTGTGCCTTGAATTACAATTGGACGATGAAGAGACATTCAAAAATATCTTTCGGGTTACGAAAACTCAACTCATAATTATATTTACTTCAAGAAATTGGACCATCTATACAAAAAAGTAATACAAATATGCGTCAAGCTATACCCGCTCGTACAAAATTGGAAATAACTTTAAAATATTTGGCTACAAGAGAATCATTTCAAACATTATCAGAAATATTTAGAGAAGGTACCTAGGTGTACCATAAGTTACTTTTTGGTAAAAGTTCTGCAAGCTATTTACACAGCATTGGAGGATTTCATTAAAGTATGAATAAAAAAGAAAAAATTTCAAAATCACTTAACTATCAATAGATTATCTAAGTATTTATTCAAAATCAGTCTTACTTTAATAAGGTAGATTACAAAACAAATAAATGGCAATTAGCTTATAATAAATCAACTTAATATAGAGATATTTGGAAAAAAAAAATATTGTGCATTCGTTGAATCATTTGGAAAGTCATTTTGCATGCTTGAATTCCACCACTGTTGAATTCCATCAGTTCTCGAAAATGGAGAATCGGGCATCGGAGTTCACATCGGAGTTCATCGGATCACTAAACTCGAATGACAAATCTCGCACTAAAATCGATTCAAACTGATTTGTACGATACTCGTATCAACTTGAAAATATACAAGTTGAGATTCTCGTAAGCAACAATCTGCTTACTATACCTTCGTTGTGTAAACGAACATAGGCAATAATCGCCTAGCGATAAGTCATATGCGAATCTCGTACGACATAATCGTAGGCGAGACTTTAGTTCTTGCCTGTATGTAAACATTTTGATACGATTATGTTATGGCGATTATTGCTTGTGATAGTAGCGTATAGTTTCTCGCTCGGAACCGTACGAGAAACTCTCCCCGTCTAAATGGGCCTTTATATCACGCCCTTACCTAGATAACGTTCTCTCGCAATTTGAATTATGCTCTTGAAGTTAGAGCTTATTCTTTTATTGTGTAGCTATATTGGCTGTATATTTACTGTAGAATCATATTTTTTAAATTTTTAATAGTTGTCAACGCATTGGAAAGAAATGTATCTTGAACCGAGATGGTTTAACTTAAAACAAGATTTGAGAAAATTAGCGGGCCGTCACCGGCTGGGACGCGGAGTATCTGATTGGAGATACCGCGTCCTGCCAGGTTATGGTGACCGCTGAAGGAACAACGTCAGGTTTTTAATCCGTATGCCCAAGTCAGCCGGAACGCCTTGCCGGCGGGAGAGCCCGATAGACCCCCGCTTTCCTCCCTGGGGCGTGACATGCAGTAGTGCATTTTCCTGACGAAAAAAAATTATTTTGAGAAAATTGTCGCAAAAAAAAACTTTTTGCCTGTCAGTGGCTAAGAGAGTTTTTTTTTAATGTTTCAGTCCTATGGAGGTCAAGACTACGAATATTAAAGTTTCACATTAATATTTTGACGATGACTAACTACCTAGAGGCATAAGAACAATCGGCAATCACATTTATAAATCAGTCAAGTAGTACGAGCTTTAACTGGTACAACAAACAAGATACGTGCACAATTTTCTAATGAGCTTTAATCACAAACCACTGCACTAAAATATTAGCTAAACGAAGGCAATCGAAGTCATTACGTCACGATCATACAGTTTAGAAACTCATTAAAAGACCACGAGAGAAAAACTAATGAAGGAACTTCTATATTCTTTAATCAAGTCCGGATAGTTTAGTCTAGATTTTTAGTATTTAAATTCGGTTTTTATAAACTATCGAGTAATTTTCTAAGTAGAAAATATCTGAAATTTCTGTAACGCTAAACTTGATCATACTCGTACATTTCCATAATATATGATTAAAATATTAGTTCTCAACAAGAAAAAAATGTCTGGTAGTCATGTCCACGACTTCAATCAATAAAATTATATACTTAACTAAATCGAGACGACCAATTAGTGGTCAAATATTTGTTAATATATCACCGTTATTTCAAACACATTTTGCTCATGACTGTACATAATATTTTTCCAATTACTGCGGTCATAAAAATATCCGAAGTCTCGAGATCTCTCCATTGTTTCGTGTTCACAAAAGCGAAGCACCTGGCGGCACACTTGAAGATTGTCTTTATTACATTTTTGAACGCCTCTTTCCTTCTTTAAAAAAGGAAAATTCTATTTATCTATATTATAAAAAGGAAATTTTGAACGTATTTTAAGGATTCAGGGGAAAATGTATATCGAGTATTGAGAATTTTTATTTTAAAAAGTTCACTTTTCTTAAAATTCTGTTCCAAATATTTTGGCTAATAAAATAGAAAAGACAGGAGAAATCAAAAGACTAGGATATATGAACCTTGATTAGATAGGTAAGATATGAGAGAATATCAAAAAAATATGCTAATTCATAAAAAATATGAACCTCATAAGTATCTAGTTCCATTATCTAAATAATATCTTACAATCCGGACCACAATTGTATGAGTTTCAGTAGTAGCTATGCAAACGCAATTTGAACGGTATATTCATCATATGAAACAATATTTGCGTTTCTAACCACGAAGGCTGGCAGCCGCGCCACTGTGATATACGGACAGATTATTCAATCAGAATTCTGAATGTGACTAGTTGTTGAATGGCTTCTTGGTACCCAAATTGCTTTTCAATGCAGAGTTGAATTGTAAGTTGGTACAGTTCGAAGCCAATTTAACTGTGTTGATGATTTGTGCCAAGCGAAAGTAATATTTTGTAGGTTATGGCGTACCTATTTAAAGTATTGTGTGAAATTAAAATGTTACTGTGGTGACTAAAGATGATAGTGTTAAAAGTAATTAAAAGAAAAATTAATAAAAATAAGTCAATGAGTTGTATCCTTAACTGTCTAGTTGTGCAATATTTTCACGTAAATTTATATCAGTACTGACTACTTCGCTTAGCTACCATTTGATATATTTTCGCGACACTACAACAACAGATTTTAAAGTGGCCGCAGCTATAACAAAAGAGTAGTGTCGACTCCGGAAGGACGGCATCCATCACAATCCGCCACGCTGTCACGTCCCACACAATAAGCTTCTACACACTAAAGTCTCAGCTAAGACGAAAAGAAAACAACTGCAGGAAATCACGCGCTCTCTGCGACACGAAATAATACGGGAAAGCTCCGACTAATAAACGCGTGTACGAAGGTGAAACAAAGAAAAGGTTTGTTGGATTTTTAAGGGTTATTAGAACAGAATTTACCCGAACACGTTGTAAGACCCCGCGAGCCTTATGCCGCGTGTTAATAATGTTACTGTCAAACTGTTCCGTAGCTTTGATATGGGTCAAAAAGGTTTCAATAGCGTCTCCCCAAGCCCGCAGCACTATTTCACCTGAAATGTGTACGAGAAAACATCGGGCCAATATGTTTTTTATGGCGAAAAAAAAGTGAAACTAGAGGAATTGGTTTGGACCGGAACAGAACGTATGTATGCTCGCCAGTAGGATTTTATTGGTTGCCTTAGGTGGAGATTACAATGAATATTCAGTATCGTATTACTGTGTAACGAGATCTGGAATTTACAGATACAGTCAGCAGAACAAAAATACTTATTAATACTTGTAGTACATTATATTTAAGTAAAATCTAGTTAAATGAAGATGATTCTGGAAACTTTCTCATAAACTATGTTGTTTCCAACTTCAAGATTAATACAATAGCGTAAGCCAAACTTAAGATTTCAACAAATCAACAAGATACAACCAAAATCTGGGGTAAGTTGCTTTGTATTTTGAAAATTACTTTATCGATCAGGCTTTAGGTACTTTTCTGTAACATGAATCACTAGTAATACCCTGCAAAAGATTTACCACCTCCAAATATCTTGTGAAAACCATTTACATAATGAGTTTTTTTTCCATTTCTTTCAGTTCTAAAACAACTTTATACAGCCTATACGATAAAATGTCAAGTACAAAAATAAAATAGTTTTAACGACGTCTCTCCTTCGAAATTCTTTCTGTAGGCTTTACGTAACACATTCTGTTTGGATATTAGATTTTCGTTTTGAAACTAATGGTTAGAAAAATATGTTTGTAATTTAACCCTAGTTTTGTTATTACATTTTATACAATAAAATTTCACTCTAACCGTTTGTGTAGCGCTGACTATCAGAGACTAACTTAAGTCTTTATTGTATTAAAGTTTACAAATGTCAACAAAGCGAGAAAGTTTGTTAACCCGTTGCAAATGTAAACTACAATAACATCATTCTCATCGTCTCATATAAATTGGTGAAGCTCGAAAAACACGCTACATTTTTCCGTATCGAGTTGCTACGAAACAACATAATAGAGAAGCGAATATTTATATAACACTCCAACACCTGCGCGGTTGTATTTTCACTGCAATTTAAATTTCAATGCACACTTTTGACACAATTGCTAAGAGATTTATCAAACGTAGAGCAAGAGTCCCCTTGTAGTAAATACGTGTTTATATTGTGTCGTCAGCGAAATTTTTGCTGCTTTACTCGTTCATTGCTGGCGCGTGGTGCGATAAAATTTTTTAAGGCGTTCGTGCAAAGACGTGGACTGAAAGAATTATCGGTGTTGAATCGTGGTTGCTGATGCGACCGGCCATTTGGCTCGTCGCCAGATACCGCCGCCTCGATCTTGTAATTTACTCATGTGGAATGAGATTAACACGACATCTGAATTGTATTTAGTGAATTTTCATTGTGTTGTGTCACGTCCTGGTGTACAACTTGGCTCGGATAGTCAAGTGGACAAAAAGACATAACGTCCACTAAACGAGCATAGTATTTGCTCTGAATATAAAACGCTGTTGCCTTGTCATTTTGTTTTATAAATTAAAGGCTTTGGATGGAACTTTTGGCATAAATTTCTACTTGGTCCTACTTTGAAACGTTGAAATAAATCATCTGAAAACTTTTCGTATTTGTTTAATGGTTAATAAACTGTGCAGAATGTGTTGAGGTGACAGTAAAGTCAATAAAGAGGTAATAAATAAATCGCTGTCACAGTTGTAAGCCCGAGAGAGTTACCCGAAGGGGTTATCCTATTATTGTACACATCCGCAATAACGATATTTGTTTGCTCTTATGAATACGTTTGCAATAAGTTTTTCTGATAGTGCGTACACATTATATAATAATATCAGAACATGTCATGTATAACTAAATGTAATATTATTATATCGTTGTTATGTATTTTTAACAATGATGTCGTAATTGCGTGTAATATTCTCTTAGTTAATTTTATTCATCATCAACGTCGATTATATTTTTTCTCCTTAACACACCGCAGTCTATGACCCTTGAGGAATCTAAAAAAATCAATTGCTGAGCAGTCGGGTCATTACCGCTAAGATATTAGTGGGCAAACGATTGGGTGTCGCTGCCCATCCACTCAATGCCATCCCTTATTCGTCTCAAACACCCATGGGATTTCCACAAAGAAACATTTTTTTTTAAACTGACTCTTGACAATTCCTTATAGGTCGGTTTCTCAAACTTTGTTAGACTAGAACCTTATTATGAATATGAATTACGTCTCTTTTAAGAATATAAAGCATTAACAATCATGCATTGTTTACAAATGTGGCCCCATATTGCGTTCATGGAAAATGTATTAACCAAAATCCGATGGTGATAATCCACGAAATGGATACGATTAACAATAGTCCGTGGAGTTATCATATTATTATAGTTAATGAAATTATGAACTCACCGCTATTTTACCCTGCATGTTGTAAGTACATTATATAATTACTTTAATATTGGCTACTTCCTGAATGTCCGACGGACATGTAGAAATTCTTAAAGGCTCAAAAGCACCTAGTCTGGAGAGAATTCTAAATCTGATATTTATAATCTGTTTTTGTTAACAAAGAACTGTAACGTTTGCAAAACCATCACTAAGACCTATTAAACTCTCACCACACCAAGTATTTTGATCACAATCCACATCTAAACCAATAAAAGTCACAACATCTATTCAAATGACTTAATTCTTTGAATTTATAACTCCAATAAAACAGTACACGACGTTTTCCAACCCATACAAGTGGCTCAAATATTCGAAACGCTTATCATTTCCGAACCATTGAATGCACAGAAAAGCGGGCCGGACTTCTTACCTAGCGCCATTATAAGAAATCATCTATCGGTAGGAAATAATTCGATTGTCAACCTCGAGATAAATCGAGAATGAATCAATATTTGGAAGTGGTTTAGGCTCAGGCTTTTAAGCCAGTGATTGTGATCTCGAATTTTAAATAACGTCACTTTTCAGCCTGCAAACATTTGTTGCTGGTATTTTTTTATCCGCGCTTTAATAGTGTAATATACAATTTATAAAGACTCTACTTAAGTGTACAAAACTTTGAGGTCAGTCATTACGTACAGAAGAAGTACAAGTGACTCCAGCCCAACTTAATATCAAGAAAATTTCAGAAAAAAAGGACCAAGAATTGTGAAAAACCACTGACCCATTTAATACGCTTGCATATTACATAACAGAACATCTATACTGCGGAACACAAAAACGTGTCGAAATAATTTACCTAATGAAGCTGGCTGGCGCTGACTACAATCTGGACCACTGAATTTATTCACACCAAAAAATCGTGCGCGTAGCCCGAACGACGGGAGAAAAAAGTATTTAATTGCTCCCAAGGAGCGGAGAGAATGGTGAAAATTCGGGTAGCGAATTTATAGGAGCTATTTGGATGCAAATGATGAGCTCCGAGCGGCCTCCGCCAGTGACGTTGTAACCCCAAAAGAATAAGTGAGAAACGTCTTACGAGAAAAAAAATCTCGTGAATATACTTGTGATGCTTTTTTACTATTTATTCACGGGCTGAGGGCGACTTAGCGACGTAATAGAATGATGCTGAACGCTTTTGATTTACTTAAGGATATTGCGTGATGCACTCCCAGCTTTAGCACTAATGCAAGTAGGCGTTATTGGATGAAGACTGTGAATAATGAACTTAATAGATGTAGGATAATGAAATGCTTGAACGATGAATATACTAGTTATTTTAAATGGAATTGCTCTTGTTATCCACATCTAAGGCAACATTAAATCGGCCTTATTAATTAGTTATCGATTTTAGAAGTTTTACACTTCTAAAGTCAATAGCTGCTGGAGTTAGAAACACGAATATTTTATGTTTTCATTGTTCGATCTTACTTAACAGATACAAAATCAAACTTCTACTAACAATTCAAAGAACTCTGCCAATTTTTGCACAAAGACACTATTCGCAACTTAAACGCGATGCATATAATACAGTCTTGGGAATAAAATGCATTCGAGATTCGCCTTTTGTTTGAGAAAAGTTGCAGTAAACAAGTTCGACACTCAATCCTTTGTGGGGCGCTTTAGAAAAGTTGTAGTATAAGAGTGTTACCGCATGTGACAGAGCGGCGGAAGTGGTGACCGCGGCGCCCGCCGTCCGGACCCGCCAAAGTCTAAAAGACGTACTCTTTATTTTTGTATACGACAAATATTTATTTAGGCGCGCAAAAAAATGTTTTCACAACCTTCACAGCCACGGCCACTGTGAAATATAAGGGCGACATCAAAGAAGTTTGACGCGGTGAGAATCTTTATGATGTATTTCTTTCGGATTGAGTATCAAATCACTCTTAACAGTATTAACTAATTTAAAAGTTTAAGTCACAGAACTTCATATCATCATCGACTTATATTTATGATTTTTTTCTAATCCTTCTTATTTCTGTGTAATAAGAACTAACATACTCGAATTTTACTGTCCATTTTTATTAGTCCGAAATAAAACCAGCAAAGAAATTTTAAAAATAAAATTACGGACCTAAGTACCTAAGTCTGTACAAAAGGTATTCTAAAAATAAAACTCACGTGTAGTTCAACCAGTACCTCAGAAAAATAGCAGAAAAGCAGCACTTCAAAGCTTTGCTTGTTAAATATAATCGGATTAACTGCCAGCCAAAATTAGGGTTGTCGGTTACTCGAGGCCTTGTAAACTTATATTTTGACGTTTACGAGCTCCCCACTACACGGCAAGCTTTGAGCTCGGAACATGCTCTGTGATATATCTCCGCTAGGGCTTGTGAATCTGTTCTGAAACTAACCTCGTTTCAGGTTCCGTATGAGGATGGCTTGGAATTAATGTTAGATGAAGTTTCCTGTTGATTTTCTGTAGATGTTTAGAGAGTAGACAACCTTGAATGATTTTTTATTGTATTGCATGCTTCTCGGTTGGCTATTTTTTAAAGATAAGAAAAATGTTTCTACAATATTATAGGTATTTATTATAATTATTTTAAATAAGAAAAGTAAGTTTATTATATGGCCTTTCATTTGTTTAAGTATCTATAGAATAGATAACGAAATTTATAAAAAAAGAGCTTGCTAAGTTGGTTCGAAACCTAAGCAAAGTCAGCGTCTTCATTTTATTTAATCAAAAACCAAAGTGAGTCTGTATTGTTATACGTTTTAAATAGGATTCCATAGAAACGAAATTTTGATGTTATAACAAAAACAAAACAAATAATATGTTGGAACACACAAGAGAATGCTCTAGGGTATAATTTCTTGGAGCGTGATTTTCTAAGAAACATTTCGTTTAATATATCTGGTTGTTATGTTTAAAAGAAATTTAGTTTGGTATTCATTTGATGTAAAAAATTCTAGGTATATAAATACCATGACATATGATTATACAGTAACAGTTTCTAGGTAAAGTGTCTCGTTACTGAAAATTTGTTCTTTTGTACTTTATAATACAATAATTATTCTTGCTCATAAATACATGACTATATGCCATATTACATGTTTTCACGAAATAAAACTAATGTTCTTTTAAATATTACCAGATCTACATATTATAATAACTAGATACAGATGTCTATGCCCAACCATAAAAATACTACAGCCCATTCAGCAGTTACAGTATTTCATCCCCTCTAAAATCCGAGGACACAAAATCTTACCTCAAGTGGGAATTCAAGAAAATATATGACTACTAAATACACAACTTAGCACAAAGTAGAATTACCCAAACAAAAAGCAATAGAGACGGCACTTCTGATCTACGACTCTTGTTCTGTGACTTTGCAAAAAAAAACTGTTATAACGCCAGCTCCAAGCTTTTTATGTGTTATAAAAACACATTTTTTTGCTCTCTTATTTTTACGAACGAAAATATTTTGGTTTTAGATCTTCAAGTGTTCCGGTAGATGGCAATAGTCTCTCGCTTTATTACCTTATTTCCGATTATCTTAGGATATTATGAGGCGTATTTACTTTCTTGTTTATATTGCTAATGTAGTGGAGGAAGGATAAACATTACGACTATTACGTAAATATAATAATATTACATTCGCGTCTTGAACATTTAAAAGGTCGCGGTTTCAATAGGATTTCAACCAAAATTAGATTATCTTGGGTAGAGATTTTGTCAATATGATCTCAAAAATGTATAACAAAACCTAGATCTTCGTTTTTGTTAAATACCAGTACGCTACCAATAGATATGTTGAACTTGTTATAATATAAAACATTTTTTTAAACCTATAAAGTAGGTAATCCTTTATTCGTATTATTTACTAATCTCTTTACACTGAAGGCTAAAATTACTTACACCAGTTTCCTATTTAACATCCTTTGATACTAAAAACTGCTACCTTCTAAAACTATTGTTGAAATTCGAGGCCAAAATTCCTTTTATCTTTGTGAGAAAATTGTTTTCCTTTCATTCTGTCAGCTGTTTGGGATCCCACGCAAATTATGAGGGCTAATTGAGGAAATGAATGACTTAATTGTGCTTATTAGGCAAACAACCTGCCACCACTTTAACATGATATGTAGGGGAATAGAATGAAGTATTTTATGTTAATAGTTTCGCTATGTATGCAGATATAAGCGAATACTTATACAATGAGTGGGTAGGCTTAAAAAAGTTCTAGAGATTCAATAAATCGTGATTAAATTTAAACTGGTAATCAAATACCTAACAAGAAGAAAAACGAATAAAAATTATGCTGGAATAAAGATTTAACGTAATCGCAAAGTTACATTGACATTTTAAAATGAAGTCTTTCAAAATTATTTTGTTTGACTGCCCTGACTGGAGTTGTACTTTTCTTTCATTCATCTTAAATTGGTTATTCTCACTATGCGGTTTTCCGAAGTGATAAACTTAGGAGTTAAATTCTGTGTTAGACGTAAACCTAGAGGTAGTTCAAAGGTGCATACGCTAAGACATGTTATAAAAAATACGACGTCTGCACTATAAATTTCAGGGACGGCATATCGTAAAAGAGATGAAATGACATCCCATAAAACTGTGAAGAAATTTAGTGCAATTTAAAAAATGCATGATTCACTATTCCTTGAGCCACGTTTTCTAAACATCATTTAAAAAAAAATTTCGTCTCTCCACAAATATCAATATGTAACGCCTGTCTTAGTCTTCGTTCATCAATAATGCTTATAAATGTGATATCAAATATCTACAGCTGCTGGCGTAATTGTCCACATAAGATGACCACTAGAACTATAATAATATACGCGGTACAGAAGTCCGTTTTCCAAAAAATTCTAAATCACGCATTTTACCCTAGAATGCCTGAACTTTCAATATCTCGAGTAAGAAATAACGCGAACAGCCAGTATCAAGATTCTCTACTGTTGGTACTGTCAATTAACGAGAGTTTGACATTTAAAATGCACTGCAAAAATAGATCCTAGGACTCCTGTTAGAGGCGCTGATGCAATGTTCATACCAATTTCTCAATAGCGAGCCGTTTGACGGTAGTGGATAAAGGTAGAAAATTGCGCTTCTGTATTACCTATTTATTCCTACAAAAACATTGTAAATACACAGAAAGGCCGCTTCGTATAATACCTAACTAAATTATGATTAGTTTCCAGGATTAGAGAGAGATGTGGAGTGTTTGCACGAATGTTCAAATTAATTACACAGCACCAAATAATTTAATTAATGGAACAAGGTTATACACAATTTGAGTATACATCAGTTAATCCGTTCCTCTAAGGGACAATTATTATTAGCAGTCAAATACTGTTTTATGTTTCGGGTAATAAACGTTACTTTTGATGCTAGAAATGAGCTGAATTATCATCGTATTACGTTGTTATTCTTGTATGTGGAGTATAGTAATATATTGTTTAACATCATAAGAAGGTAGGAGGTAATCGGAGAAATAATAGTGACGTTAATTACAAATCGAACTTGTATTATTAGTACTCACGCACAAGGCCTCTCGAGCGGCTTGACTTTGACACTAGGTTGACCATTAACCATACGACAAACAAACAACTAGATTTGTACTTGTATTATTTCTAGATTATTCTTAATTATGTGCTTAAAATACGTTTGTGATTACGTTAATAGTTTTGACGTAACTAAAACTAAAGAACGACCTAGCATCTGTACAAAAAGTAACTCACAACAGATATCTCACCAGCAAAATTAAAAGTCACTTCAAATCATTCCGTTTCAAAAAGTGCAAAAACCACAAGCGCACTTATCCTCTGCAACCGCAGAAACATTACCAAAGTTCTCCGCTAAAATAGACATGACTCGTTAAAAGGCCGAGCGAGCAGAGCTCCTTCCGGCACTATCCACTGCCGGAGATGGGCTATTCATCGCCCTATCGACAATACTGTGTAGTGTGTACGACCAACACTATCCGCTTTGTTGAAAGGAAATATATCATGATGTGTGTTTTATTCCGATGGTATTCAGGTTTATGGACAAATTTTTGCGCTTCGTATTGATCTATGTTGCCTGTTGCTTACTGAGATTGTTTATTGATGTGTAATGTATTGTAGCGAGAAATAAAGTATCCAGTGTATCTGAATTTATGTTCTTTCGCTCCAGGGTATAATTTATCGTGTAAATTCAAATAATACAAATCTTGGTAAACTGCGACAATTATACTATTTGTTGCCAAAATGCATGAATGCAAGAATTTAAAGATAATTTTCTTAACTCCGTATCCTTTAAGTAGCAAAGTAGTTGCGCTATGAAAACGACCCAACTATTTACTCCACAAACGTACTATCTCAGTTTACCGCGAATAAAAGCGAGTTAAGTCTGCGTACTTACACTTTGTAAAATTAATTAGGCACATTTCGCTCCACCTTCCCGATAACTTAAAGTGAGAGCTGAAATTTCCAAGCGGAACTCGCAGTAATAAATTTAATAGCAAAATAAATGACGTCGTTAACTTATCTGAAATATTGTCGGTTGAATAACTCAACGCGTTTAATAGCGTATTCCAGTTTAAAACCCAGACGTGGCCTCTCAGAGATTTGGAAAAAAATTCAATGGATTCATTCATCAAAATGGCATGATTTATGATCTGAAACTCTTTCAGTAAATACAAATGAGAGGGTAGTAAGGACGTTGGGTCACTGCCAAAGTGAAGCCTGATTAATGATTTTAAGGCACACCAAACGTTCTGCAGAAAAATAAATTCATAACTTGTCGGTACAACAACATCCGCGAGCCGGCCACTAACCTCTTATTTGTTTTTCAAATAGTAAAGCCGTCAAGGATTCGTTGTTTTAAACTTGGAACATAACAGTGAAATCTTAAGTATTGCTCTTTTGTGTGGAGTCCTTTACAGTCTGAAATAAACTTAACAACTTCGACTGCGTTAAAGCAATCTTAACTCTAGAAACATTATTCAGCTTATCTTACCAAGAGGCAAATGTTGGTCTGCTAAAAGGGTCTGTTTATTTCTACAAGGCTTTGTTTTTTAATAACAATAGCTCAACTTACTTTTTAGGTTAAAATTATGAAAATGTAGATCAACATTTGTACAATCTCTTAACGTATCTCTTGAAAATAGAGATATTTAAGTACTTAAACATCAATAACTTTAAGCTGTAACCTCTTTTTCTAGTCAAATCGCCATATTTATACTGTATATAAAATTAAATGCTTGGATTATCTTTACGTATACTTAGTAGAGTATTTTTGAAATCATTTTTTTAATGCGCGCGGACAAACGTATAACAAAATCAATAGAACATTGTGTTATAAATAAAGTTTGAACATAAAAATCGTAGTAACGTACCCGATTATTGAGTAATCCTCTTATTTTACAGAGCACTAGCCATTCTAATTTATTATTCTCTTTGGACGTACGCATCTGGAATCGGCACGGGTAAAATTTAATACTATGTTAGCGATATATTACGTATGAGCTCTAGGATACAGGCTTAATACGTATGAATTATAATTCAGTACTTAGTTGATATAATATTATAATGTAACGGGTCTAAAACGCGACTGAAAATTGACTGAGCAGTCAGCCGGTGACTATTGTCGATGCAATTCGGTCGAAACGTCGGGTAAACAAAATAAGGTATTATAACCGTAATTTTTTTAATATTAGGTGCACATGTCGCGAGAGTTTAACGTCCTTAGTAGATAGTTGCTTATAAAGTAAATCAAAGTAAAAATAATAGACGATCTAATACATATAATAGACGACGATCATTAAAATTATCTATTATCCCAATAATACTCACACAAAACGAGAGTATCTATATATATAAAAGAAAGTCGTGTTAGTTACACCACTTATAACTCAAGAACGGCAGAACAGATTTGGCTGAAAATTGGTAGGGAGGTAGCTTAGAGGCAGGAGATGGACATAGGCTACTTTTTACCCCGGGAAAATGACGCATTTCTCGAAAAAAATCAGGTGGCGAACGAAGTCGCGAATAATCAATTTTATAATGACATTGAATTAACAAAATTCCGTTGTCATGGCAACTGTTTTAATGGTGGATATGCCATAACGCGACTTCGTTATCTATATATATAAAAATGAATTGCTGTAAAAATAAAAAACGAAAAATAAAACAAATATCTAGATATTTTTAAAATAGAACAACCAACTAATATGTCAAATCCAATCTGTATTTAATATTATATCTATCTTTGTGGCTACGTACGCTAGAACTTTCTTTACTTTAAAAAAAATGATATATTATTATTTTTAAAGTAAGAAAAAAAAGTATTATTAATACTTTGAAATTTTCTCAATTTGATTAATTACAATTTACGATGCCGAGGAGAAGACGACCTGACATAGGTCGTCCATTTGCGATCCATGAAAGACAACCTACAGTAGTCCATTTGGCAGTCCATTTACAAAATGGTCAACGAGTTTATTTTAATGAATCTAACGCGGCAGACAGAGCGGCACATCCACCGTCGACAACATTAACAAGTTTCTTCACAGTCTGTCAAACTGATGATTTTGCTCGCACTTTGCTGTTTGCTGACATGCCACGCTATTACACATGGAACGCATCATTGAAATCGTTTCAGCGTCGAAAACAAGGAACACCAGTTGAAGGACATCCAAATGTTTTTGCTTTAGATGCTCTGGGTCGCATCTACACAGTACATCCAAATAACGATGAATGTTATTATTTGCGGTTGTTGTTGGTTAATGTTCGTGGTCCGACATCGTTTAAACAACTGAGAACAGTTGATGGACAGCTGTGTGCGACTTACCGTGAGGCATGTCAACTATTACATTTACTTGAGGACGATTCGCACTGGGATGATACGCTCAAGGATTCCGTAATATCTTCGTCGCCGCATCAAATTCGTACGTTTTTTGCGATTATCATATCGACATGTTTCCCCTCGGATCAAAAGATTTGTGGGTTAAGTATAAAGATGACATGTCTGAGGATGTTTTGCATCGTGTGCGCCGTCAAACTTTGAATCCTACAATACAAATGAATGAAGAAATTTACAATGACCCATTGATCATGATAGAAGATATGTGTTTATTGATGGCAAATAAAGTATTGTCGTGTTTGGTAATGACAGCACCCAATCGTCATATGCACGATGCATTAAACCACGAGTTTCAAAGAGAACATCAGTACGACATTGAAGCATTGGCCGAAACAGTTCGTACAAATGTTCCACAATTAAATCAACAACAAAGAATTGCGTACGATACTTTGATAGAAGCTGTGAACAGTGGATCTGGTGGAATTTATTTCCTTGATGCTCCCGGAGGAACCGGAAAAACATTTTTAATTTCATTGCTTTTGGCGAGGATCGGATCGCGAAATGATGTTGCTCTAGCGTTGGCTTCATCTGGAATAGCTGCAACTCTGCTAGAAGGCGGGCGAACTGCACATTCTGCCTTGAAATTACCACTAAACATGCAAATCACTGAAACACCAATTTGCAACATGGCCCATAAGAGGTCACTGGAGGCACTGGACAGAACGTTGAAAGATCTTCGTGACAACCAAAATATTTTCGGTGGGGCCATGATTTTGTTGTCAGGTGATTTTCGTCAGATCTTCCAGTTATTCCCCGATCAACTGTTGCTGATGAACTAAATGCATGCCTAAAATCATCAAATTTGTGGCAGTACGTAAAGACACTCCACTTAACAACTAACATGCGAGTATTTTTGCAACAAGATGAAACTGCAAATGTGTTTGCGAAGCAGTTGTTCGACATTGGAAATAATAAAGTTGCAGTGGACACCTCGACCGGATTCATCACATTACCTACAGATTTCTGTCACATCACAGACTCAAAAGTGGAGCTTATTCAGTGATTTTTCCCAGATATAGCGCAAAAGTTCAATAACCATAATTGGCTGGGTGAACGAGCAATATTAGCAGCGAAAAATAATGATGTCGAGGATCTTAATGCAACCATTCAGAATTTTCTTCCAGGACAGTTGGATTCCTTCAAATCAGTCGACACCGTAATGAACCAGGATGACGTAATCAACTATCCCACTGAGTTTTTAAATTCACTAGAATTGCCTGGATTACCACCTCACAATTTGCAGTTAAAAGTAGGATCAGTTGTCATCATGCGGCGTAACAATAATCAACCTCGACTATGCAATGGAACAAGACTGGCTGTGAAAAGACTGATGAATAACGTCATTGAGGCGACAATCATAAAAGGAAAATACAAAGGAGAGGATGTCTTGATCCCGCGGATACCGATGATTCCAACGGACTTACCATTCGATTTTAAACGCTTTCAATTTCAAGTACCTCTGGCCTTTGCGATGACCATAAATAAATCGCAAGGACAGTCGTTAGAAGTTTGTGGAATCAACTTGGAGTTTCCCTGTTTCGCGCATGGACAATTATACGTCGCGTGTTCGCGCGTCGGAAAACCGTCTTCTTTGTTTATTTACGCACCACAAAACAAAACAAAAAATATAGTTTATGAGAAAGCTTTAAATTAATAAACAGACTGTATTTTAACAGTGTGTGTCTGTGAATATCAAATTTAAACCTTATAAATAGCCAGTATTTCAGGAAAACTCTGTTTTCTAAGTAAGCAACATGATGTATTGAAAATAATAATAAAACTTCATGCTTTATTCAATAAATACTTTTTTATTAAATACAGATTCGATTTGTTTGTTTTAAAATCATTTTATACAAAAGATTAGGTCTTTTATTTATCGATGAGGCAGTACGAAATCTGCCGGGTCAGCTATAGAAGAAAGCGTGAGCGGAGCTGCGCGGGTCAGCTAGTAAATTATAAATTCGTGATATATTAGGAAAATATATGTATCTAAATGTGCAGCCACAAATTACTTTCAATTCACAATTACATAAACAGTGCTTATAATCTTCTTTACAAAGTTAATGTTAAATTACTTTTTAATAACAGTCACGTGTCCGGATCAACTTCATAATAGCATCACAAGTGTTTCCAAAGCAACAAATAAAAACTATTACGGAGTAAGAACTGCCATAAAAATTTAGTTACTTAACTCTCCCAGTTGTTCGTATCGATGTACTAGTTACACGAAAAGTTTAATAAGTTACCCAGCGCAGGGCTGTTTCAGTTTGTTAACTCTAATTCTATCAGGGAGGTCGTTCCCAGTTTTTGTTGCTACGTGAAGTTAAAAACACTTGTTCAATCTGTGCTCAGTTGTAAATACAGTCAGCAGAGAGCGAAAAAAAAGTATATTTACAGGAGCCAATTTTGAAAAGTTCGCGCGCTGCCATAAAGCTGTTAGGCTGGATGCAAGTACAACAGGTTCTGCATTTGAATTTTCAATTGTTTCGAATTCGAATGGTATTTTCTTTTTTGCAGCGTGTGGCTCGAAAGCGCATATGATTTTAGCTTTTTTTTGTTCTTTTGTTTGATGCTTATTTTTTGAGTAACATTCTAGTGTGTTACTCAAAAAACGCGCATGAAATTAATTTCAAAATTAACTATACAAGAAAAACTAAATCTTTAAAAAAATATCTACCAAAAACGTACAAAATCACAGCACTAAAACTCGTAAGCTTCCCTTCCAACAAAAACCTGAATCATTTTGACCTTTTGTAAGCCCCCGAAATGCGTAGGTACCCACTTTTAATAACAAAACCGTCGAATTCCGACAAAACTGAAGCCTGAAGCCCATCATAAAAGAGACAGTACATTTTAATCTCTATTGTTAAGCATCGTTAGTCAATCAGCTTTCGACTACACTGAACGAAATGAAATCGCTTCGATAAAAGCTGGAATCGCATTAAGCACAATCAAATGTTAATTGCCGGAGGTTTTATAGGCTCTTTCGATAGGCTGTTCGTAGTAATTGGTCGTATGCAGCTCGTGACAAATTAGATGATGTTGGATCATCGTTTATGGGGACGTGGTAGTAAACAGTTTGTAATGGTTGATTGTATCTTTGATTAGTATGCGTACTGGAAATTAGTTGCAGTAAATTTAACATGAGAAGAATAATACATTTTAGAACAACAGTGGGAAATCTATTAAAAATGTATAATGTATAATGTATGTGCAATTATGTAGATGGAATAAAAGTAGTATTGTAAAAACGCTACTTAAAGTAGTTAATTTCATTCATAAGTTTTAATACAAAATGCCATATACATACTTAAAGCGTAATAATTTCGAAAAGATCATAATACATTTTGATGTTTTATCCCGTTCCCTCACTCAATTTTCCACACAATAAAGGGGAAGATAAACATAGGCAATTTAATAAACCGCGTGATAAGATTTTTATGAATAACGCCGTTAATGTTTTACACGTACATTAAGTTAACGTACACGGAAATGTGGGTATAAAAACCTATAACATGCATTATCCTAAAGCCACAGCTTATGAAACGAGGGTAAACTGGGCGCCCAAAGACTGAAATATACGACTCTATATTATATAGGCACCTTGAATTTTAAGGACTTTATCATATTAGTGACGGTGTTTCCATCATGTACTTAACTTATTGCGATGAGGAGAAAATGGAGTGATGAAGCACTAGTTCAAAATATTCTTCATTAAATTTTGTAACAAATTTTAGGAAGCATTGTGTTTTGGACAATAACTGACCACTGTTTCAGACTTCAGAATTTCGAAAATTAGAATTATACTGAGAAAAAATATAGCTGTTTGAAAACGTCTGGAATAAATGTAATTTATTTTCTACTAACAAAAGCTTTCAATAACACACAACTAAGTCTTACTAGTTAGTCTTGGCTTCAATATTCTCATTGTTTCCACAAAATAAGATACCTCAAAATGTTAAGCAAAAAATTGCATCAAGATAAATAAGGAAAGTCATACTGATGATGAAGAAAAAATGAAAAATACACACCTCCGGTACTTTGCATCCCTCTAGATCTCGAGAGAATAAAAGCAATTTTGGGCAAATTAAATCATGTAGGAACATGTACCTGTATTTTGTATAGACGCCTTTGTATTTAAGCTGTGTATTTTCACTTTGAAGAAAGAGGGTGATCTTTATAACGATGTAAGTTAATTCCGTGGGATGTATTACGTCATTGTAATTATTGGATTTCGATTTTATCAATTTGCTATGGAGATTCCAGTTACAGTGATAGTTAAAATGAAATAACCGTCGTTGCATTATTTATGATGGAATAATCAGTTTTTATTAACAAAGACTACAGCATAATAATATAAGGTAGTATATAGTATATCATGATTGATTCCACTGGAAATTTATAATCGAACCATTTACACCAGCATCTTATACAATATTATCATTATTAAATGCACTGTTTAATTGTGAATATAATTTTATTATATAATTTTGATTTACCTGCACATTTTTAAAAATATTTTCTATATTTATAAAATATATTATGAGTCGTGCTATTGGTAGCGAAGTAATAGCCACATAGAAGTTCAGTGTTGCAAGCCAAGTCCCAATATTGCTAAGTTCGGTAAACCACTTTCGAGGCAAACTTGGAGTATGAACTAGAGCAAACTATGAAGTACTAGTGAGGAATTTCTAATACGGCTACGTTTGTATCCATTAAAATACTCTATATTATTGTATTTCTAAATATTTACTTAACCTACTTCACGACAGTTAATGAGTTCATAGTAAATCAAATAAAGTACCATATTTAAATAATACCTACATTTATGAGGGCATGTAAAGTCCCCAACCCGAACTTGGCCACCGTGTAAGATTCAAGGCCTAATCCCTTCCTCGTTTTGGAGGAGACCCTTGCCCAGCAGTGGCAGTAACGGGTTTAAAACTGAATGTACTTTATTGTATAAGAACTGAATAATATTGGTGATGCCCTTCAAAAAGATCAGGTGCGTAGTAGTCGAAACCGGCGCTCTTCTATGGCAAGACGTATGGAAGCAAATGAAGCAAGGGAAATTCGTAAAGATCGTATCAAGTAGCGTTCTTCGATCTCTGCCTACCCCTACGAGAACAAGGCGTAATTTTATATTTGCGGGACATGTGGGTACATATTTATGACAACTGAATTAATAGACAGCCATTCCAATAATAATATACCTTTCAAAAGGACTTAGCTTTTAGGACCTAAAATAACTGTTTTTAAAAAGCATTAGCCTATCATATACTTCAAAATTACCAAATGCCAACAGTCTAGAACAATAACTATTTCTATTATTCATAAAGATTAGTGTACGATTCATTTCAATTAGAGAATTTGATACATATTCGTAAACAATTCATCAAAATATCTAGAAAAACTAGTTAGCAGTTGTTACACACTAAATTACACAAAACTAATCTTATCTCATATTTCATAATTTATTATTATGGACAGCTGACGACTACAAAAAATCCAATAACATATTTCGCAAAACTATGAGTGTTAGCGAAAAATATTTTGTAACACCAATTTACTTTTATAATCGTTATTACAAAACTTTGATACTTAATCACGAACATAAAAATGTTACGCTTTAGTCCAACAATTAATTAATGTTTTAATCCAATACAGAGCAATAAATCTACGTACTTTTATTTTGCTCATAATTACATTACTTTGAAGGCAGCTGTTACTGTTTAGCCAAGAAGAATATCATATCTTTAGATTTGATTGAAACTATAAGAATCCAAGTACAGTATACAAGCGAAAGATAATACATTATATTGTTTAGTTTTCGCAATATTGACTTCTGTACGCCTTATTAGCAATTATTTTAATCAATGTTTACACAATGTTATACTATTTTGATAATAGTAGTCTATGGCGTAGAGCTCCCAAGTTTTCAATTCCTCATGCACGTACACAAGTAAAATCAAATTTATCACAACGTATTATCTATTGCCGAGAATACAAGGCCACAAAATCGACATAAATAGTGGGTCAGGGAGGGCACCGCGAGGGTCCCGTTTTGTTACCCGAAGCCGTAATAGGTAAAATTGAAACTTTTGCGGCTTGTCCCCAATGTAAGTACTTACAGTGAAAGTTGAGCTATGATTTCGCTAACTTTATTTAGATCCACAGTCACACAGAATTAAATTAACATTAGTTACGATTGAATTTAATTTGTTTCAAACTCCGTTTACGGTGGGAACCTGCCTTCACTGTTAATTTGTTATATAAGCATTTCCTGGAACTACCCGCGCCGTAACAGAGTATTTTATAGTGGTACGTTACGAACGCGATCCTTGAAAGTATCGGTTTGAAATTGATATTTTGTTACGCGATTATGAACATAATTTGTTGTGTTATTGAATATTGAGTAGCTTAAATGTGTTATTTAATATACAGCTTAGTTTAAATTGATTTGTCTGAATTTTAGAAACCATTTTTTGGTTCATTTATATTTTATCAGTAATTTGTTGTTGTTTTCTCCAAAATATCAATAGCAGTTCAAAGACCCAAGGGGTCAGTAGTCAATAGTCAAGGGACTAGAATGCCAAGAACTGGGGTTTTGTAACAGACACTCCAATTCAGGTTACCCATAACAAGAACAGCTTGTTTTTATCGTGAGATATTTGAAAAAATCTCTATAACATTTTCCGTGGCTTCCAGATACCGCAAAACGCATTCAGTATGCAAACATTTACGACAACAGTTATGAGCAGTCAAAATTCTAAAAACTCTAACATAAAACGAAGCTAGAGCTACCGATATTGAACACGAGGCGTTATGGAGATTAGATGACTGGACGACTGGTGTTTCGTATAAAGGCATTCTTAGAGATACGCTATTGGGATATGCAACGCTCTTAAAGCCATCTGGTCACTCTTTTATGGATTTTTATATCGTGAAAATACGAATAAAAGTAGAATGCTGGTTTACAAACATGAGTTGTAAATAAAACTTTAAAATCACGTAACAGCTGTGTCCTAATTTATAGCATTGATTCAGGCGGTCACCATTTAACTAAAATTAAAAAGTGTATTAAAATTACCTAGAATTTGTGACCTAGTTTATAGCCTTAACACCGGTGATCACAATTTATACGCTCCTCTAAATATGAAAGCAATTAGTACAAATTCTTAAAACACTACCTACGTTTACGCAGGGTAACTAAATATGTACGAGTATAATGTACTGTCCCACTTTAAAACAAAAATTCACCTCAAATTTTCAAAAACTTCTCCATTCCACACCCGACAAGTTCTTATTGAAACAATTCAAACATTCATGCATTTTTCAAGCGTACCCCAAAACTTTTTATTTATAACATTTTTAATTGGGAACAACGCTAGAACACACGTACGTAATTCGAAGTACAAGCAGAAACAACAAAGTTATAGAACATTCGAGATGATTTATACAGTGGGGTAGCCCGGGGGCGCGATAGTAAGCGACGTGTTAACTTATCCCAATGGATGGCGATGTACCGGGACCCTAAATAATGGCCATTAGATCAGCAAGATATTTAGTTATCTTCATATTCTTTATTCCTTAAGGACTTGTTGGGGAGAGGTCGATATACTTCAGTTAGTTATGTAGTTATTGTAACCGACTAGTTCGGTAGAGTACAATAATTTATTATTATTAGTTTTCGTTCAGATTAATGTTCTTGTTTAGACTTAAATGTTATGATATTATTATTACATTAAAAAATACCTAGCATGAAACAAATTATGCAGAGGCACACTTACCTTTTACTATAGCCTTGTTATCAAAAATTCAAAATAGAATTTTGCCGTGACAACAAAAAAATCGAATTCGCAGTAAAGCTACACTTACGCCAACAACAAAATCAAATCAAGTCTCAGCGAAACCTTTCAAACAGTTTCACGTCACCTGTACTTGAGGAAAAACTGCAAAAAATCCTCTTTTTCCGCGATAACTATCCATTAGACGTCCTCCTGATTTTTATTACGAGTACAGCCTCCGTCTTAAAAAAATTCACCAACTTTTTACTTTTTTATTTTATTCCAACTTTTCACCTGAAAATAAATTGTTCGAATCCCTCACGTGCACTTTTATTATGATTTATGATAAATCCGGGGACATCTCGGGCCTTGGGAGTTTTATTTAGTCCGTCTAGTTTTCGCTTGTGAATAATAAGAACGGATTTTGTCGGCAAAATATTATAGCACAATCTAATCCTACGTTATTACGCTCGATCGTAAGAGATATGTACTTAGTAAAATCTGTAATCGTACAAAATCGTTGTGTGGACCTGAATACTGAAACGATTCTTAGATATTTGATATTATGATTGAAAATATGTTGAGCTACTTAGATCAGAATTCTGGTAACTATTTTTTGAAGATTAATAATAACATTACAAAAACTATCGATGGCTTACTATAAATAATAACAAGTTCAACCGTCAATGCAATATTGAACGATATTGAACATAAAAGCAACATCGCGATTTGTTTGTTAAGAAACGCCGATTGAACGTCACCTAGGCAAATACTGTAATATTGATGGAGTGTTATGAAAACTTTTGATTGATCTTCACGAGTTACATTTCCATGTTTGCACGAAACATGGAAAATATCGAAACACTTCTCACATACATGCGTAGGGCTGGCAATGTTTGGAATGAAAACATTTTTTTTTTGTGAATAGATTATTGATTCTGTTTTTATATTTTACTAAATTGGCTTCATTAAAAGAATCAGAATACGTTAAATATACGCTAAATGTGGCGAATAGTTTAGATGAAGTAGACTGATACAAAAAATTGCCGTGATTGTCTTTGACTTTAACTGTATTTTTATCCTGTCTTGAATACAAAATTCTAAAAACTGATATCCTCAACCAGTAAACTTTGTATCATCCCTTTGCAAATTATGGCCTATAAATCATCTCACCCGCATTTCCATACACCCCACTCAAGAACCCACAACATCGGAGCACGACCGTCAACCGCTCGAAGTGTGAAAAGTGGTAACCCTAGTAGAGGTCCTAAATATCTCAAAACAAACATTCCTGGCGAGTTCGCGCTATTTGAAAATAAAGCCGAAGGAAATTCAGAAGCGTTTTATTGTGAGAAAAGCGAGAAAAGCGAGTTCGTTCCGTTTAATAGCCGCGTAAAATTGCGACCATCGACGTCACACCAACAATCCGGGCGTCACGTTGGTAATCTTTTACGCACGAAATGTACATCACACTTACACGATGATATAATTTGCTACCAATTTTATTTATGGCTAAAATATAGCCGACAGCCACCTAAAAAGGATTTGGGAGTCGGCGAAGTGAAATTGCTATCGATCGGCCTATTTCAGACTTGCTTGGGAATTTATTCGAATAATATTTTCAAGGTTAAGAACGGGTATTAGAAGCATTAAAGGTGACAAAACCAGGCGAAGCGAGGCTTAGTACTTGTTATTTAGATAGATGATACTAGATCTGAGTAGATCTAAAGATTAAGCTATTGATCTGGAGATTTCGGCAAAATGTTTTTGTTGTAAGTAGTGAAAGCGAAAATTTAATGTAATATGAAGCAATCCTAGACTAAAATGCATAATAAAATTATTAAATATTCTAATACTCTCTTCAATAACATTATTTATACTATGTTATATACCGATCACAGACTAACTTTGTGATCGTGAATACATAAATGATTAAAATATGAAATGTAAATACTATAAAAACGCTTTACGGTTTTTTTCTGTAGACCGTCCATGAATAACTTAACTGAAATAGTTTGTAGCAATATTAATATCAACGAACAAGTAATATAAATAAATAATAAAAGGAAGAAACAACAATAATGTAGACTAAGTGTTTATCTTTCTCTATACACATTGTGTTGGAGGAAATTGATAGTATCAAGCACTACACGAAATAATATTTCCGCGTCTAGTTTTGACAAAATGGATATTTTTATCTGCGAAACAATTTTCGTAATTCCAGACGGGTTCTTCAACATGGTTAGAATAACAATTTTACAATTTTCTGTTGTCACGTACTCGCCACTCGTTGGACCCCCCGAAGGAGAAAAGTAATCATTTCAAGCAATCGGAATGTCTAAATTTATATTCAGAGATCGTCAATTTAAATGTTTGGCTTTTCAAAAAGTCAAAATAAATAATAGGTTCGGTCCCGTTAACTTATAACTTAATTTCAAAAACCTGCTATGAATTTATTCTGAAGACGTAACACAAAAAGATACTTAATATTTATTTTTACTAAGCTTCGCTCACTTGGAGAGGCGTTACGTAATTATTTTGCGGACTTTTATAAATTGTAACATAAATTTATCGATGTGGAAAATGTTCAGACGAGATTCTAACAAGATTTCAGTGAGTAATAATACTGTTGAATTCGGTTGCTCCTCTATTGTTCCATCAAACGAATTGATAGCATATTAAACATCCGAATAAATACGATACGATACAAATGTGTGTTTAATTTATAATCCAGTTGGAAAAGAGATTAGACCCATTTAAAAATGGCTGTAGCGAATTACGTACAACGCTTTTCAATTTTGGCAGATTCAAACGTATCGGGGAATGCTCCGATACCCTTTGCTTTGAAGTTCTGAGCTTTACAAAAGCGATTAATTAAAAAGAGAAAACACGCAAGGGATCCAATATCAATCTTTCATTCGTTTCGGCTTTGTGTTCGAAGTTAACATACGTACCGTAACCAAGTTGTGTGAGCACAAATTATGTAATATTGGATTTGTTCGACTTTGTTGTTCCTGACGTAAAAACAATGTCGTTACTTTGATATAAAACCGAAGATTACTTATGTCATTGTTCGCGTTGTGCGGCATATAACAAAATTACGTACTCGAGCCCACGCCACATCACGCTTCCTCCCGGCGAAGTAATCAGAATTACAAAACAAATCTCTTCGATATGTGTTGCTAATGTTTGGAATACGGCGCGACGCCATTATTAGACATTTTGCCAATACATATTTAAATATAAGGTTTTGTGTATTTAAAGCTAAGTTTAGGTGTACGAAACGTGTTACAATCACGTTTGAATGTTTTTGTGCTGTTGTACTAATGTTTTAAGGTCTCATAGATTAGTGGTAGCATATCAAATAATACCAAGCGGTTTCATGTTGTCTTATTCGATCCGCAGTAAAATAATAAAACGTATTAATAGACGCACTTGATTAAAACATTATAAAACGTGTAAAAACTCGGTTGCCAAACAAGCATACATGTAAATACTCTCCCAAAATTTTGCATTCCAATACACGCGTAAACGAAGTCATCAGCCCCACATTACCATTTACAATAGGGTAAGTCGTTAAAAGCGGCAAAGTGTTCTCGTAAAGCAGGACATAACACCGTAATATTTGAATATACTTACACGCACAAGAGCTTATAATGAATGTTACATGAGCATTACGGATGTAGGGTCCACAAAATAGACTCCAAAACTCGTCCTTGTACCACCAGGATTAATTGGTGGTATTCGCCTACCGCAATGTAAATTTCCAAGAGTACTAGTGGGCTATTTGTTAAGCACAATTGCAATGTACTACGGAATGAATGGGAACACGCAAAATCTTGTGTTGTACGCTTAATTACACATTTAGGTTAGGCACTCAAAAATATAGTGGGTTTTGTGTTGTAATGGCGATGAGCTTACAACTGTAATTAATTCAACTCTGTGTGATAATATGTCTCTCAAGCTACCACAGTTGCCAGGTATTAGAGCCCTACCTCACTAGGACGCCATGGCGGCGTCGCTGACTGCGTATCCAAGCAGTTAGTATTGAAATGTCACGTTGCCACATAGTCGGCGTCGCCTAGAGGTAGGTGATATACATTTCTTACTTCCATAATCATTTCAGTACCTTAAAGCTCTTTGACCTTTAACCTCTTATTGAGAATCACTACACTCATTGCGCGATATAATCGGAAAATCATTCCAGTACTTTCCGTAGTACACAATATAAGTATACAGTCTGAACAACGACCGGCTACGCGGCTTACACGTGGAGGTCCCTACTTAAATTCAATTAAATCACAGTCGCTACCTTTAATCGCCGTGTGACTTGGATAAAGTCGCACAACCATTGAAGGCTTTTAAATCAATGAATTGAGTTTCAAGGTAATTCTTTTGTTTATACATTGATTTAATTTATTACTTTTTCCCAACGTCACCTTGTTTTCTTAGTAACGACTAATTAAGTTCATATAGTTTTGTCAGTGTCTGGTCACATTGCACCAGCATCACAAACAATAATATTAGTTCTATAAATATCGTAATTTTAATAAGAAAAGCAAATTAAAGAGCGCCTTAATCAAATGTAATTAATTTATTTATAGTCCCTAATTAACATGTTTACCTGCGGGACTTTGACAACTTTTAATGGATATTATTCTTTAACATTTTTACCTTTGACCTTCCGCTTTGAGTTAGCTTTAGAGGTCAATGTCCATGTTTCCTTATTAAGTAATAAGATTTCAATTTTCTTTATACATATAGTTAAGTGACTACTCAATGCATATAATTACTAGCATAGCATATGATTATTGTGTATATCATTTGTATAAATCACACGCGCACTTCAAGGTTTATTAATCATGGCCGCTAACGCCATGTATTTATGTAGATCGTTCATTCCTCCAAAGAAACCCTGCAGCATATAATGACGAAAAAAGCATGTAGACAGTATATTGATATTAAACAAAAAAAAAAGATTCACATGTTTTATGGTTGAAGCGTCTGTAGGGCCAAACGTACAAATGACAATTTGATGACTTCCGTGGCGAGGTTAAGGTCACCCCCCGCTATTACAACTACGCACGGAAATTTAATTCCAACGTAGAACAAAATACGAAAACTCAGAGTTCGCTAATCTATTATACATTTTGAGTTTACTTATCGGTTTAAGTCCCCATGACATATGACAAAATTTGTAAAAGCATTATGTGAACTCTTTATACTTCTCTTCAATATACCGATAAAAACCGAAATAAACATCTCCATCATCGGATTTTCATCAAAACCGTTATGATTGAAACCAAAATATCCATTGAACAAACAAAAAATAAACGATTATTTACCTCGGAGAATTTATCGGGAGAGTAAATCAAAGGCACTGCAGTGGTTCGGTCAAGTTTTGCTTCTGTAAGCGGCTTACTTTGATCCCTATCTTCACGGAGACGCTAAAGCAACAAGTTTGGGTATTAACCAAGCTTTGTGTTCAATTCACTTATTTTTTAAAATTGAAACGTATTTTAGAGCTGAAGCCAACTTCTTTTTATTACGATTCAATGTTTACCGGTTTTACGAATGGTAGATGTATGTAGTTTCTTTTTCTGTTTGATACTTTAACTTTGCTCCTACTTTGCAGTGTTAAGTTTCTGTTTAGAGAGCTTAGCATAAATGTCTCGTTGACACAAAAGTGAAAATATAAAGGCTTTTTCTTTACATAGTATTTTCCATCTTTAAGGTATTAGACATACAGATAATAGATTTGGTCTTAAACAACCAAAACTGATTCCTTTGTAAGTGTACAGAGACCGATCTTAAGACACAAAGAAACTGCAGATTTATAATAAATTAAGTGCTTAGACACCGACACATTTGTATTGAATTTTCGCCTTTCAAGATAAAGTAAATTAATGTTAGAACTGAAAAATATTGCGGTAGGTACTTTACCAACTACAAAGAATAAAGTGAAATTTATATTAAGTCTTAGACCACATATTTTCTTGGAAGCTAAAGAAATTTCAAACGTTTCGTTGTATAAAATGAAACACTTCATACTTCTGACATTGCCATAATAACTTATAATAATTCTTGGAAACAGAAATTGAAAATGTAATCAAGGGGAATTCATGAAATTAGGCACAATAAAGGCACACAGCGTCATCCCTCATACTTTGACGGATTTTAATGAAATCTTCATCTCATATTACCTACAAAGTTACGTACGTAAATGACGTCATTAATTAAAAGTTTCCAGCGTGTGACGTAAGCAATGTTAATACGAACGGCTTATAAATAAAGGTAGTGAGCCACAAGAGCGTTCTATGTTCAAAATATTTGAATACTTACTAGACATATCAGTGTAACAAAAGTAAGGCATTTCTGTTTACTAATTTCGAAGTTCGAAGATCTCATTTGACTCCAAGCCTTCGGAATGTTCCAGAATGGTGTGGGTAGTCTTGAATTTTCAAGTTTCAAAGCCAATATGGAAACAATGCTGGCACTGTCGCGTGGCGCCTTATAAAGTTTGCCTTCACTTTATACGAGACTTGCACTAACTTGAGCTTGTTTCTCCTCAAGTAGATACAAAACCTTTATAGAAACTAATCAATAAGCTGCTCAGCTGTTTTTGTATGTTAATATAGTTCGTAGTATGATGCAGTGCCTCATGAAGCAAGTTTTGTGCATGCAGTTTACTAAGTTTTTAAGTAGGAATCTAAATTAATTTTGCATGCCGAATATACATGTGAACTAACTTTCATTATTTACGTTGGTTAATTATGTTATGTTTACGCTACGTTGGTTATGGAAATTAGTATAATAATTATCATAATTACCGGTAATCAATAAAAAAAAACATGCAAAAATAGTAATAGTTATATGAACGTCGTATTTGTTGTCGTAATACGGCTAGAATGTTAATCAAAAGCAAAATAGAAAATACAGCTGCACGAAGCCAGGCTACTATTCCTCCCATTACTGGAACAGTCAAGTAGGAAACAGACGTGCAAACTAAACGTACTACATCAAACAAGTCGAGTCCACCTTTATAATAAACTACATCGCAACGCGCGCAGCAACAGATGGCGACAATGTCCTAAGTTCTGATATAAATCAAACCCTTTTAATGTTCGACTATCGGTCGCTCGGGTCAAGTAGGTAAAAGTGATTTACAGAGGTCATAAAGACAGCTAGAAACGGGTATATTGCTCTCGTCAGCACCCTTCAACGGCCGGAATGGTTCGTGTAATGAAATGTAACGTGAAAAGTTTGTGATGGTAATATAGGTGTTTGGGTTTCGCTTTTATTTTTGTTATCGAATGCGTTCTGTGAATGGATATAGATGTATGTACAAAAATACGAACGACGCTGTTTGCTAAGCCTGAAAATGATGATAACGCGTCTAGACTAGGCTAGACTATCATTCGTTGAATCTTAAAAAACTTCAAACCCTTTTCAAAAATTTTATACCAATTTTATTATTTGTATATATTAGTATTTCCAAGCACAACTTAAAAAAGAAAACGTAGGATTGTTTGGAAACAAGATTAATTTACAATTAAGTATTTAAGTCGAATTCAACTAATTTCGTCAAGTTAACTATTCTTTATCCGTCGCAAACCGAATAAAGAATACTATTTTTTACCAATTTTCAATTTCATTTCAACAATCGTCTCAATTACTCCTTTAACTTTAATCGATAGTTGGTAAGTAGCTTCGAAGGCTTATCAAAATTGATTCCTCAGTTTCTATCGAGACTATGTTGGCACGAAATTCGTTAAGAGCGACCACTGAGACGCATAAGTATGTAACTGTCACGTACTATTGCTATGTAAAATCTTAGTTGGCAACCGATCTGCGGCACTTGACTAAAACTTTGAAGAAAGTCTCGACTTATAGACAGAACTGTCTATACTTTTTATGTCGTGGTTGACTAGGCTTTAGATTTATTCGCTTGCTTTATTTTTTGTCAAAAAATAAGTAAATAAGTCAAGAACAAAAATATGTGCATTTACATTTTGTTGTCACGTAAATATTTGCGGCAAGATTTGAGAGAAACTGCACTCTTTTAGAAATAGACTTGTTAGTTCGTTGTAAGGAATTGTAAGCTTAAATCAATGACATTTGAATAAATAAAAGTATTTCTCAGGCTTTTCAAACTGCTCGGATGATAAATTCTGTATCACATTATCTTCTAGTTTATAACAATTTCATTGGTCTGACGTCTTTAAATGTGCTATCACAATTTATTTTAAACATTTTCTTATCTTCAACAGCCTTAATATTGATGTTCTTTAATGGAATTACATTTAAAACCTCGCACTAAAATATAATAAAAAATGAATGCCTCTTTTATTATGAGTCTCCTTCAACAATTCGGGAGCTTACAAGGAGTAAACTTTCACCAAGTCAAACTCTTAAGAAACGAGTGCTAAAGTAAAAGAAAAATTGATCATTAAATCGTAAACCAAAACCAATAAGGAAAACAGAAAATTTCCAACATCAAGCAAAAGGTATTTTATATTCAAAACGGTTACATGATAAGAAATTCATAAAATAATAAAGTTCTATAAACAAATGTCCCTTCCTTGTTCCCTATCGACTTCTAACGAAAAAAGCAATAAGAGTTGTCGAAGTTTCCTTTGAGGGCAAAGGTGATGTTCGAAGGGATCGAACAGTTAGTTTATTTAGTATTAGAGAAGTTTGCTTAGGTCCGACCAACATTAGATGATAAAACAATATAAATATTCCGCTAATAAATCAAATTCGATACTCATTTCCAATATGTGGCTATAAAACTTTCTAGACTTACTTGGAAACTAATCTAAGTTCTTCTATCAAATCGCTAAGATTTAATATGTAGGTAATCTATCAAATCAAAATGAGCAAAACAGTTGATCTGGGATTAGGTCTTGCTAAAACTACGATAAGCTGTTGTTTGTCAAAGGTGAAGTGGACATGTCGTTAAGGTACGTCAAGCATTTGAATCAGTTGGCTCCTTTCAAACCTGACTGAACACTGGCTTCTAAAAGGAAGTCATGTGACAGATTGCAGGTGTGTGAAGGCCGTTTCACATTGGTTGAATGCCATCAGTGCCCCACACGTTAAATGAGAATCCCAACGTTTCTTTGTCGTTGATGATGCACGGACTTCGTTTAGTTTTTGACGGTATACTCTAAATACATATGATTGGCAACCAACGGATCATAACTGACTTTATGTGAGTAAGTTACTAAGATATAATAGTATAATATAAACACGTGTTACAAAATTATTCCAGACAAAAAGGTTCACAAACTTAAATATTAAAAGGCTTTCAAGGGTTAATCTATAAATAAAAGCAGTTTTGTTAAATTTTATTATAATAAGAAACTGTTACATCAACAAAAGGATCATTCTCAGAAAAAACTTTTAAGAGAACCCGAAGAATGAAGAGTAACAAACGACTGTTTCCGACACGTACTCGATGGGAAACGATCGGAATTGAAAGGGTGTCTAATTTCCGCTAAAAATCCATTATTTGCGAATAAGTAGCTACCACAAATTGCAAAACTTTCCTTCGTTCGAGTCAACAACTTAAATTTACCCTTTGAGAGATGATTTTAAAACGTTTTATTCGAATAAACAAAAGTTTTATTAAAAGGACAATTCTGATGACTTAGCGGATATTTTAGTTACTTGGATATTTATACTTTGAATAGGATTAGGGGAAACAAAATGTTCTTATTGAATGCTATATATGGAGGAATGAAAGGGGTAAATGACCGAGGCGACTTTTTGAACCTAAACAATGGCTAACTCGTTTTAGCTTAACTTATCTCCAAACTCTCTAGACAACAAAAGTGCAAAAAAACAACACTATCAAACTTTTCTTTTTAAATAAAATACTTTATTCAATTAACAACAGCCAAAACAGAGAACTCTAATGCACATTTTCTATTAGCATCGTCGTTATTGAGTTTCTTTTAAAAGCAACCGAGTGTTCACAATAAAATGAGAACTTTTATAAAAGTCTCGAGAAATTCATCAGTGTTAAATAAAGTTGAAGATTGTTAATTTTATTTTACGCACCTCGCTTGCCTCGTTCTCGGCCGACAGCTAAAAGGGGATTTAATAATCTAATTATTTGTGCGTCCTTTGAGTTCCTTGCACGTCCCGCATTGTGCATTGCTCGAAATTTCACTTAGAAACGAAATTCATTGCGAAATGCAAACTTTGACTTAACTTTGTTAACTACAATACTTACTTGGAATTTATTTGTAACGTCAACTTAGTGAAATAACTGAAAACTTACTTATTCTTAATCAGGGTTTTTAATGAGAACATGTTAGTATTGTGTATCGTGTCCACTACGGAATAATACAGAAATGTATGAACGCTATTTAACTGCATGTTTGGCGCAGTGGTTAAAGTGGTCACCTCGTCGCGTGTGGTAGATTCGAATTGCACCCAGGACAAATCTTAGTGTGATAAGCACGAGTATTAAAATTTGTTTTCAGCCTGGTCTTTCTAAATAAGTATGAATTTAGGAGTACATAATATATTAAGTATGTATATCAGTTATTTGGTTACTGTAGCACAAGCCCTGTTTAGTTTGGAATCAGATGACCGTGTGTGAGTTGTCTAGTGATATTAATTTACATTATTCATGTTAGAAAAGCTTAAGCATAATACAGATTATTATTTGCTAACCCCCAGTACAAACAATGTGCGCTTCATGAATATTATAAACTTGTTCGATTATGTAGACTAGAACACTGATTCGACGGAACAATCTAATTAGTAACATCGCTCTATTAGCTTCTACAGCGAAATGTCAAACAACTACGTCTTATTAACTCACAAGTACATGCATAATACATATATCGGGCTTATAATCTGTCTACAAAGTAGTCGTAGTATTTACCAACTTTACGATCTAGCATTTGATGTTTATATGGATAATTCAAACAAACAATCAAAATACGTCGAATATTAAAGGATTTTTATCAAATTAGGACTCGGAAAGCTTTATAGCTTTAACTACTATAAATTGTTTTTATCCCTAGAAATGTTAACACGCGGAAGAAGTCGCGGGCACAAGCGTTTATATATAAACGTAACAGCATGGCGTGTGTCTGTTGGGTAAAAGAGCAATTAGCTAAATCGTCTCGACAGAACAGTCACATGAATGTCTAAATTTGTACGAATCACGTAAAATAAAAATCCTCTTTTAGTTTACAGACCTTAATAGTGTAAAGAAAACTTTATGCAACATTTTATTCGTGTTGAAATAGCACAAAGTTTTCAACGGATACCAATTTGCATAAAAGAATCCTGAAACAAAGTTTTAAATAATTTACCAAAAACGCTCAGGCTGTTTTGCATTCGTATCAGAGCAAATAGCATAGCATGTGCAGGCGGCCTTATGGGAACAATAAAGGCTCTAACGAATAATGGAAGTTCAGGCAATATCGCTGCTATTGTGCACCGAAACGTTTTCATTTATTTACAAAGAAATTTTAATACCTGTAACCGGATAGGCGGATTAATTTAACATTGTTTTTGAATTTACAAAATTGTATCAAATTGATGGAAATTGGAACTGTTCTGATTGACAATGTGAAATAATGTATTTATTGTGTATCCAGCCAAACATTTTATTGAATAAAAAAAACTCCACGGTTTAATTATATTATGTATCGTATACATAATCGAGTTAATAAATTATTAACAATTGTAAATATTTATTTCAAAATTGAGTGTATTTAACGCCGAATATTTATTCGGCGAATATTATATATTTATTTAAAAAACACGTCAAACAATATTTAAAATACATGATAAACACATAATAATAGTGATTCATAGAACTCAGCATCACTGGACTCAACATCAATTAAATCGCATAGTGCGATTGGTATGACTTTAATTAAAAATACCTTAAGCGTTTCGCTATTTCATATTCCCAGTACCGCTCTGTAATGAATTTTAATATTTCTAGACAAAATATTATGGCGTTGAGAACATCATTTTAATTTGAATACACATACATACTATGTAGATAATAATGAGTTGAGTAGAAGACAAGCTAATCTAAAATTTGGCAGGTAGAATATACCCGAAGTAGAATATACCAGGGCAAATACTATATTCTGAAGACCGACCGTGAGGACGACAAAATGAGGAATACTTTCATTTCTTATAATATTGCAAATGGCCGAGTGGCATAAATTAGCGCATCCCACACACTTGGCCAGCGTGGTGGACTCAAAGCCTAATCCCTCCCTAAGTATGGGAGAAGACCCTTGTCCAGCAGTGGGGTATTAATAGGTCAAATATATAAATTTATAAGAATGCAAGAGTTTACTGTAAGTAAATCATGTCACTGAACTTACAAACAGTTTACACCTACAGAGACTTAATAAAATGGTATTAAAATTCAGTGTCTTCAACTAGGCAGTAATTTAGCAGACTTTCCGAGTTAATATTCGACTGAGCAGCGGTTCTGTGTGTTAACGTTACGTGAATAACGTTAACGCCTCAAAACACAAAGCCGGGATTTTACCGACAGCCAAATTCTTAACATACGGCCTACCTACGTATAACTTTATTAAGCTGACGACATATTTAGCTTGTGTTACAACAATTTACATTTGTAATTAGCTTTTTTAGTGGAACATTTCTGCGTACGAATAATAAACCCTTTATAGAGTACCTACTAAAAGTAAGAAACACAGATAGAGCTAACTTTTTATTTATGAAATTGCGATTATTTCTGACAACATTCTGAATTATATTACTGTCTAGTGTTTAATAATGAATTAATTAATCATGTATTCTATAATGTATGTGTCCTTTGGGATATAATTTTATTTTGTTAGTCGTGTGGTTTTGACATAAACAGTCTTACAACATTTACTGTTATCACATGCATTTTAGCAACGACAGCCAACCAAAGCCGCTCACGATCGGAAAGCCAATAACCATCAAATAAATTCGATCACAACGTAACCTGAGTATGTTTCCACCTTTGTTCAGCTGACGAACTGAAACAGTATTACACCAAGTGATTTAAAATGTTCCGTCGAATAAAATCGGAGTTTGCTAATAAGAGGTAATAACCAATTAGGGGAATTTCCCTTGTAGCCAACCCTCTGTACCCAGGGGCTCTTTATAAGAAGCAGGCAATCACACGCTCACATATTACAAGTAACTCCCTAGAAAGGAAACTTTGATGAGCTCACATTTAAATTTCAGATCGTTCAGAATAAATTTGCAACCTAATACTCGTTCGTATTTTTAATGCTTACTTTTTCGAGTACTGTTGAAAAGTTCGGAAAGAAACGGTTGCTTCGTCTATTTGTTAGTTCTGTTCGTTTTGTAAATGTGTCGTTGGAATTGTGGCTGGTGTTTTTAACTTTGTTATTTGAGCAGTCTGTAGTTGTATTCATGTCGTCTGCGGCTTATGTAACGTTTATGTATTCATAACGCATAATTTTGCAGCTGTTTACTACTCATTCTTGTTCTTATCGTATAGTAATGGTTCTTTATTACCAAATACTAAAGAGAGTATATTCTCTACTCTTGTAGTTTGCCAGTAATCTGTTTGTGAAGGAGTAAATGAATGAATCGTTTGAATATACACATAGTTCATACCAATTCTTGCTTAGTTTTTCTTTCTAAGTATCCACTTACTTGCACCCATTCATAACAGAAATAGGGTAATTCTGAGGTTTACTAAGCAGTTATAATTCGTTTATTTGATTCCAAATAGTATTTCAAACGAAACTTAAGTGTTGAAACGCATTAAGTTCTTAGTAAATGGATTACGTCAATCTAATTTATACCGAAGTTATTTCCAGAGCTTTGAAAGGCAATTTTAGTGTTAGGTTCATTTAACTTGATTATACCTAATAATACGCAGTGAATTACTTAGGATTATTCCAACTTAGTTTTTTTTTGCTTTTATCTTTAATTACATTTGCAATAATAATTTAACGACAGTATTTAATCTACTCATATCTAAATTGCATTTGTGAGTTTACCGAAATTATTTCAGACGATAGTCAAATTGATATTACTGAAATAATGTAGAAACTATCACGAAAAAAAACAAAAGTGTAATTTTTATCTCGATTTCTTCTATTTTTTTAATTTAAATTTAATACAATTCAAAAGGAATCGACCTAATTTTTGTTACAAAAAAGAGTTTAGAGCCCAAGAAATATATTACGATAGAAGGTAAGTTTATAGCAGAAGTCTAGCCATTTTTGTTGTTCTTTATAAATTGGTCGATAGATAGGAAGGTAAATTGCTTCAAGCTCCAGGCTCGCTTTAGAATGCACCATTCTCACGCCTCTCTCTATTAATACCATAGCTCTTACTGCTTTAAATCTAACCGAATGCAATACGTACATTTTGCACCAACAACGTTTTTTTTCAAGCAGGATAGAATTTTTGATAGTGTCTAAAAAAAAATGCAGCTATTCAACCGTATAACGTTCTCTCTAAATCCAGCAAGTAATTTTGTCCAACCCATATCATCTTAAATTTTCTTTATAATAACAATAACTATGAAAAATATTGATAGATATCAGGCAATGTCTTGTAAATCATGCATTATACATGCGCATGCGATAACCTACTGATCAATTCAACTATCAATAAGTTCCACGACTAGATATAAAATACTTTATTATAATAGCATACATATTCACAGAAATGTTAGTTCAAATAAATATCGGTGCAGACTAGCCATTGAATAATTCGTTAGTGCAGGTAGTTGCAACCTAATTACAGTCCACTCAGGGCGGCCACTTCAGACGGCCGCATCCAAACGCCGCCTCTACCATTCACTTTTCAGATAACGTTAAGTATCTATGTATGTACTCCCATTTGATATATTTGGCAGACGGAAATGTTACTTTTTATGTTCGTTTTCGTGGTATTTTTGTAGTAAGTTGGTTCTTATACAATCAGGGGAGATTGTGTTGCTATTTTTAGATAGTATTGATACAATTAGAGCAGAAAAGTAATGAAGACTTCCTTGTTCTAAACGCCAATCTTTAGAAAAAGGCGAGCAGAAACCCCAAACTCAAACCAGTCAGTTAATTTGGGTCCGTTTTCGATTAATTTTAATTGGGAAACTAGTAATTACAATTAGGTACGTGTGTACGTACCTAATTTTAATAATAACTTGAAATAATATACTTTTGGAATATTAAAGAGTTTTTCAAGTAAATACTTATCAAAGTTTCACCTACGTTATTACCCTTTACGTACATTAACATACAATACAGTAGTATAGATATACTAGAACCAGCCATAGTTAGACCAAAGGTCATTGCGCACATACCTCCAATATTGAGGGCCTAAGATCGATCGGCACGCAAAATTAATAGCACGTGATGTAATTACAGTGGGTGCCGAATTAAATAAGGGACCATTAGACTGTCTGTCGGTGGAAATTATGAATATCATTACGAAGAACACCTTTTTAAAAGCTTCTATTGTTCTTTTGATGATGGGAAATTCTTTAGACTGCATAGAGTGTGTTGGAGATAAAAAGATGTAGATGCGTACGCATTATTATTTAGATACTTTTTTTTTTATTAGATAAAGTATTATTAACTCTTATGAAAGCAGAATTTTACTATAACGTATTAGAACCCGAACGGATTGTTCTATGAAACTATTCTAAACGGCTAAACGGTATGCACCACTTATTCCTCACAGGAAATAGTTACAAAACATGTCACATAAAACTGTGCGAAAATTCCAAAAATCTGAACGACCGCTTCATAAAAACACGAACAATTCAGTCAACCATCCATTTAAAATAGTTCAACACTAAATTTCCGACTAGCATGCAGTGAAACGAAACACTCAGTACCTGGGTGCTTTAGTACCGACACGAAACGGCCTTTGTGCTGTAAATTGAATCATGAGCCAGCTTTAATAAATTAATCGCTAAGTAGACCTGTCGCCCTTTCAGAGGCTTTTGCTCTTCACTAAATATAATTTAATATTCGCAATATTCGCGTCAATTAGGTAACTATATTGAATTAACCGGAGCAGGTGTTCGATCGATCACACTGATGAGTCCCCGAGGCAACTACTACATTGTTATGTGAAAGAATCGAGTTTCGAGCAATTGTACAAGGATAGAGATTGATGGAGGCTCGTTTACAAGATGAATTTCAGGTTAGCCGATGTTTTAGGGTGAGTTTCAGTAGCTTAGTTTGAATTCTTTTTTAAGATTAGTTTGCATTGATTTTTATTTTAATACCTTTTGTATTTTTATTGTTTAATCTACACTGTATAATATTCATAGGTCACATTTAATAATCGGTTTTTAATAATCACAATGAAACAATATTTCGAGTGAAAGTATAGAAAAAATATTTCCTTTCAAAATATTTAGAAAATCAAGCATGATCACCAATATTTAAACACAACATTAAATCATATTATAATTATTGTCCAAAAATCAAATGAATCGGGTTGCAATCCAATTAATGTAATAACCATGCAACGTGATAAAGCCGCGGTAACCAACCAACCACTGTCATTTAAAAATTAAGTACCTACTTCCGTTTTAATTGTATCAAATTGCTCCCAATGTGGAATTCATGAAGTTTGTGTAGGTAATGATTGAAGTGGTGTCTACAGTAGCACATTCGTTACCATTGCATGTAGAGGTAAGTTTGATTCATTAGATATATTTTTGAGATACACAATTTTTTTCCTAAACATAGTATGTATAGAACTCTATATATTGTTTATTATATACCTAGTATATGTACGAGTATACATACTAGTTACCTACACAAAAAATTAGATAAAAGTTTAACAATGAAAGCGATAAAAATTTAAGACTACCTATTTTATTTTTGCCTTTTCAGCTTGATTACGTGAACCGTTGCAAATACATTTCGTTAACTAGTGTATTTTAATGCATTTTTTTTTTATCATCAACCGACCTTCACAAAAGCCAACCATTATCACCAAACATGTACCTTTCAAAATTGTATTTAGATAATAAGCTGTGACATGCGTATGTGTGACGTCATTAGTACGAGCCCTTGTTGCTTGACATTCGGAAGTGCCTCTGTCTACCCTCTCGGGACGCAAAGATCCACTTACGAGATAGGTACACAACATTACGTTCGTACGTAAATGAAGGAAAGGTAGCGAGCGCATTGTTCAAGCTTGAATGGATGTAAATGATTTCGCGTGTGTACAGGGCGTTATTCCCAAAAATTCGTTAACTGAGTGCTTGTAGTAACATGTAAGGTTAACTAGATGTATAAATACAAAGGAAAATGGCTTTGAAGTAATGAAAACTACTTGCTAAGTATTTTAAATTGTTGGTGATAAAAATAGTTGACGGAAAATTTTCTCGGTCAGGCAGTGAAACCGAACGTTCTATGATTGGTTGTAAATAGCGGCCACTATCATAATTGTAATTATCCTCATGCATATCAGTTAGATAATTTAGTCAACCTCATGTTAAAGTTGATCAAGTAACCATCAATCTTACACCAAGTGGTAACTTAATTAACGATTTCCACTAAAGTTTACAGCATTTAGGGTATAATTATCTGGTTAGTAATACATTACTTAACTACGTTCTAAACTAACAAATCAGTCTTTCCTGTATGAATATAATCTATAATACCGTGCCACGCGGCACTATAGTAATTAACGTAACATAAATACTGGGTAGTTTAGTATATATACTTTCAAAAACAAAATCAACTAAATAGAATCCGTAAATACAATACATAAAATATTGATATCCATACTGTTACGAGAATGCACCATCATAATAAGAATCTATCTACATACATACTAACTCATTCTGTATAACGTTATAAACATGAAATAAATATTGAGTTTATATCTTTTAATATAGAATCTGAGAGGCAGTCAAATAAAATATTAATATAATCGTAACATTATATTGCCATAGCTTTGAATATCGGCGACGATATAGACTATTTACGAACCTAAATACTCGTAAAATATTGTTTATATTTACGTTTCTATAAAGCCTATATTAACCGCGAATGATTCAACAACAGTAGGATATGAAAGAAATCGTTAAAATATAAATCGATATAATTTTACAACTCACACACAGTCATCTAATTCCATACTAAACAGAGCTTGTACTACGTTCACTAGATAACTTATTACAACAACAACTAATTTTTTTATGTAATACTAGCTGACCCGCGCAACTTCGCTTGCGTTACATAAGAGAGAATGCGTCATAATTTTTCCCATTTTTGTAACATTTCTCGTTGCTACTCCGCTCCTATTGGTCGTTGCGTTGATGATATATAGCCTATAGCCTTCCTTAATAAATAGGCTATGTGACACTGAAAGAAAATTTTTCAAATCGGATCAGTAGTTCCTGAGATTAGCGCGTTCAAACAAACAAACAAACTCTTCAGCTTTATAATATTAGTATAGATTGTCCTTTAGTCTCTGTCTACCGTCGTATGGAACAGGTCTTATCCTACGTATATGTATCGTTTATACAGTGCTTCCTCATTAATAATTGTCAGAAGCACGAGTAAAAGGTATTTCCAGATTACTTCCCAAGCGTTACAAAGCGTACAAAAAGCAGATTCCTAATAATAAGAACAAAAGCTCGTGTTAGGTATATAGGTACAATTTGACGGACAATGCGTGACTACAGATTTACTATAGGAAGGACGTACTACCGCTAAGAACAAAGACTTTGATTAGAAATATATTCTTCTTTTCGAAAAACCTAGCTTAAAAACCTTACTATAAAGGTAAAAATAATGCTTGCGTTTACTATCTTTTATGCCAGTTATCAATGATTCAAAAAGATGAAACTGGTGAAACGTATCTTAGAAAATGACTTTACATATTCTTTTGACCAATATGGTATTAATAAAATTTGGTATGGATTTACACATATACCAAGATTATCATTGATTGTTTTGTAAAAAACGAAATTAGGTATAGCAAACAATCGTAAAATCTACATATTTAACAAAAACGCCATATTTATTTTTTATTTATTATTTTAAGAACATTAACATATAAGACTTAAAATAAAGCAATATAATTCTAAGTAAATGAAGCCTAGTAAAGAGCTCTCCGCAGTAGATGGAGTGGAAAACCGTTACAGTGCAGTACAGTGAAGCTAACGACTTACTCAACTAGTACCAACGAACGCACGCGACTCTTGTTATATCGATATTCACTGCTCAAGTGTTTGTGAAATTGTTTCTAGCATGATTAAGTAAAAATTATTAATTTGTATCTAATATTGCTTTTTTCTATTTCGCTGCCACCTAAATTTAAGCCTGTTATGTTAACACTGAGTGACTAAGCAGATAGTTTGTACATTGGATTATTTTTCTTTAAAGACAACTCCCGTACTAGGAATTGCTAATGTGTTGCGGGAACAAACGTACAAACAATGGACAGAAAGCACAACCAGACCCGAAAAAAACATTTGTGGCTCGCTCAAATTGTTGTCTCGTTTGGGAATTGAACCCATGACCTGCCGACGCAATGGTAGTGGCGTGGCGACCACCTTAACCACTGCGCCACGGAGGCAGTCTTATAGTCTGATATTGAGAAAAATCTAGAAGTTACTAAACAAATAAAAAATATTTTTTATTTACCTATCAACAAGTTTATCAACTCCAATCAAGTTATATCTTTATAGCTTTAGAAATCAAGGCCAGTGTTCCTATCAGAACTGGTTATGCGATCTCATTACTAACATTCCGAAACATTTTAACCAGATTAACGTGGACCTTCATAATTACTTTCCCAACTTCCCAAATCCGTGCCACCATTCATTTCCGTTAAAAAAAGTTTTAGGGCTCGGCCATACCATGGATTTTGTTTGACGACATTTTTTTTATGAAAGTACTTTTTGTTTAGTTACTTTACAGTACTTTGCATACCCAATTATCAGGAGAGACAGAAAGACAATAATTAAATTGTGTTCTTTTATAAAATATTCAAATAATATAAATAAATAAATATAAATATTATTGGACAACTCACACACGGTCATTTGATTCCAAACTAAGCATAGCTTGTACTATGGCAACCAAATAACTGATAAACATACTTATATACTTCTAAATACATACTTATATAGATACATTAACATCCAGGCTCAGAACAAATACTCGTGCTCATCACACAAAGATTTGTCCCGGGTGGGATTCGAACCCACCACACGCGGCGCTACGGTTGTTGCGGCGAGGTGACCGCTTAAACCACTGCGCCAAACGTGCAGTTTGAATATGACAAATCGCCTCTACGAACAAACTCAGTGATGCGTAGCAGATAAACGTAGCTCAGACGCATATATGCAGACACGTAGCACTAACACGGTTTAGTCGTAGCACATAATATATTACCCACGTAGCACTCCCGCTAAGAATGTACGCGTAGCACGGGCTTGTACTAAAAAGTCGAGTCTGTCCAGTGTTCACTTGAAACTTAGCATTCCCAAGTATGCACGATACCTTACAATGACTAACTGCATTTTCAAGTTGAATTGTATTCCTCAAGTTTAAAGGTGTAATTTGAAGTTCTTTAGTAGACGTGGATGGCGAAATAATAACATTTGCAGTTTAAAACTTTTGCAACTATGAAAATTGTTGCCAGAATTGAGTTTAACTCTCATCGTTCAAAACGAGTGTCGACTCGCTGCGACGACTTTTATTTTGTTCACAGATTTCGTAGAGTTGTTAAAAGGGATCTAGAATTATCAGGCTTTAGAATTTTATAGTCATTGCGTGAATTAAAAGTTTGAGTTTTATTTTCTTCGTTTACGTTGGTTTAGGTGAGTCATAAAGTGGCATCAACGAGTATTAATTGAGTTAAAATAGTCTTGAAGAAATAATTGTTTTAAGTATAGCTTAAGTACTGTAAGGAAGAACGTAAGACAGGAATTACTCTTGCACTTGAGACTGTTAGCTCATTTAATCTGATCAATCCAGAAGAGAGCCCAGGATAAGAACTTTATTTCACGAATTTGAATTCTTAATCGCCTTCTATATTTCGCATACTTAATCCTGCGGAGTAAAACAGGAATTTTATTTCTTAGAAAAAAGACAAACGTCCATCGATTGACTGCATTATAGACAAAATCCTTTGCACGTCATAGATTAAATGGAGCAAAATTTTATTTATTAATTAACCATTTCAAATATCCTACACAAAAAATATATTTTATTGACTCCAATTTTAGTATTCCGTTTGCTCAAATAATCGCAAAAATATACTCCCACAGAAAATGCCACGGAGTCTCCGCTTCGTACAAACTTTGTATAAATTTTTATTAAAAGTAAAGACTCTGAAGTTTCCCCTCGGTGGCGGTGCCTACGTTCCCGTAGTAAAAGTAAACTGGACTAGAATATCGGCTTTCTTGAAGCAAAACAAAGGAAGTTAAGGAGACAATCCCCCGCCATGTGTGCACGGAAATAGTGTAACTTAGATTGTTATTATCATAATAATTATAATAAGAACACCTAAGTTTCATATGAATTAACAAAACGTTAAGTGAAAAAAGTCTATGTAGTCTCAGTCTCAGGCATACAATTCCACGTAATTGACACATAACTTAGATTTATCATTAGCACGTTGTCTATATTACTAACAAAACACACTTATTAAAACATATTTTACAATTTCAAATGGCATTAAATATGCGATCAAAAGCATGAATCTAAAAGCTAGTGAGATGAACTACATTTTCCTTAACTCTTCCACAGCGCTACCACAAGCCTATCACAACGTAATTATGTGCCACAAATTTACTTAACAACTCTTTGCAAATGACTGAGAAAGTTAGTCAAAGTACTCTCTGGGTAGTAGTTTAAAAAAAGAAGTTATTACAGCCAGTATTTATCCTTATATTATGTGTAAAGCACTTATCTTCATAATTTGCCTGCAAACTTTTTACTTGAATTTAACTCTGTGCATTGGAGAGGATTTAAAAAATAAATTTGTAGTAGTAGATCGGATATTGGTATGAAGCAAAGATTGCTTTGTAAAAGAAGGAAAGTTTAATTACTGGCAATGTCGATTGCACAATACTACTTATAGTTCAACAACGTAGCAGAGAACATTGGCATGTACGCTTTTTTAAGATTATAATTTTAAATTCAGTGAAGTTCCAAATTAAAGTAGCTGTATTCAACACGCTGCAAAAGCGACCAAGATCTCGAATGTACTAAATTCTACATTTTGTATAATACCTGTATTAATCGCAAGTCCAAAACTCTAACCACAAACCTCTGGTGCTTGCCGAGAGCAGACGTGCGCTAAAAATTATTATAAAATATTGCAATCTGAGTAAATGTGCAACAACGGGAAGTGATCCTTAATAGTGCAGTGTATAGTTAAAAACTAATTAGCACGCCAGTGCGCGCCGCAACGATCTGCGCGTGCGAGGCCCCCCTCATTCCTCAAGTGTGAAGAGAACGGTCGCATTTTTTCGCTCGCTCGCACTAGCATATGCAGTAAACAATGAGTGGACACAAGACTACGACTGACAACACACTAACAAGCGACGGCGGAAGCGGCAGCGGATCGATGCCTAATTTGCCAAGCTACAGTGATGATGATTCCTACCTCAACATCAATTTGAGAAAGCGAAAGGAGCGCACGGAGGAGTTTGACTATAAAAAAGACTTTTTAAATTTCCGTACCGATATTATGAAATGTTTGGAAGGTTTCGGGAAAACTCAGACTGAACACCTGAACCGCATATCTGAAGAAATAGCCGAGATTAAAAACGAAATTAAAACTATAAAATCTACAACCGAAAATTTCTCACAAAAAATTGAACAGATAGATAATGAAATACAAAACATAAAAAAAGGCAACAATACAACGCAGAATAAGATCAAAAACATTGAAATCGAGATAACACAAATAAAAAATCAACAATCTGGCGAGCCCGCGACATCTAAATCGCTCTCTCTCGGACACGAAAACCTCATCCTTGAGCTAAAAGATCGCTGTGAACGCGAACGGAACGTCGTTATTGTAGGGATACCCGAAATAAATAATAAAAATGTCAACTCACGTATATTATACGACAAAGAACAGGTAATGAAAGTAATAATATTGCTGTATGAAAATTGTCCGAAGCCAATCAAATTAATTAGACTGGGAAAATATATTCCCAACAAGGCACGGCCATTAAAATTATGTTTTAACAACATTGAAACCCCAAAGTACCTGCTAAAGAACAAATCAAAATTACCTGAAAACATAAAAATATACTCTGATCAGACTCCGGCTCAAAAATTATTCTTGCAATCGTTAAAGGAAGAATTAACCAAACGTATTGAAGATGGTGAGAAAAATATCAATATTAAATACATAAAAGGTATCCCCACTATTGTTCCTGACAATATCAATAAAAAAAACTAGCAACTGTCACCACACACAATGCAACAAATACAAATGGGTCTAACAGAATATGTCACCAAGCAGTACAACGGTACGAAGAAATCGCGCTTCACCCATCATCATTAAGATTTCTCTACGCAAACCTACGTAGTATTAGAACAGCTGGAAAATTTGATGAGATAAAATGTCTACTACAAGCTATTCGAGTGACTACTCATATTTTGATTTTTACGGAAACATGGATTACATCAGAAGACGATGCACAATTATATCAACTACCGAATTATAAACATATTTACAATTATAGACAAACCAGTAAGGGCGGTGGTGTTTCGATTTATGTTCATAGCATAGCATAGCATAGTTTTGAAAACGGTAACCACTACTTATGGATTTACATAGATAAATTATCTCTAAATATCGGAGCCATATATAAGCCGGGCGATACAAACATAACAGATTTTATGGAAACTTACATATCGCAGCTAGAATGTCGAAAACGAACAATTATTTTTGGAGATTTCAATATCGACTTGCTTTGCTCGAATGCATCCGCCACACAATACTTAAGTGATCTACATGAAACAGGATATGCAATACTGAATAAAGTCGATGCAAATTTTAGCACTCGCGAAACCAACTCGACCAACACTATTATAGACCATGTATGCACAAATATAGTCAACCACTCGTTCAATATGTCAATAATTGAGTCGTCCCTATCTGACCACAAACAGATATTTTTGGAGATAGGTAGTTTAGAACCAGATATCAACAAAAAAACTCACTATAAAGCACTCAACTATGAAACATTATTCAACACTGCACTACTGGAGGTAAACGGTATGGCGGAAAATTGTGACTATCGCGAGTTAGAAAATTTTATTGTTGAACAAGTGAACAAAAACAAAATTGATAAGATAAAACATAATAACCCACCCCGCAAAGATTGGATAAACAAGAATATTATAGACTCAATTAATCTGCGAAATTATCTATGGCGAGAGATGAAATCTAGTCCGAATGACTTAGATTTGAACAAAAAATTTGAAGAACAACGAAAAAAAGTTCGAACATTAATCAACCAAACTAAGAGAAAATATTATGTTACTTTATTTGAAAATAGTTATAGTGACCCAAGAAGGATGTGGGAGTTAATAAATAGCTTAGCAATGAATAAGATTAAAGACAGCAGTGCTCCACCGAAACTAATATCGTGCGCGAACATAATTACAGAAGGTAACGAAATTTGTAACACATTCAATTCATTTTTTGTCTCGATAGGTTCAGACTTAGCAAACCAAATACCACATACATACCATATAAATACCGGTAATACTCTAACTTATCGTAAAATAATTCCACATGACAATTCATTAACTTCATTCACTCCATGCACAAACGATGAAGTATCAAAGTTAATTGACGATCTAGATATAAATACTAGCACTGGTCTGGACGGAATAAGTGCAAAAGCCATAAAATGCCTAAAAAATGTAATTCTTGAGAGATTAACGAACAGTATAAATTTGTGTTTATCACAGGGTGTCTTTCCAGACACACTAAAGATGGCCAAAGTTACACCTATTTACAAATCTGGCTCTAAAACAGACCCGGGAAATTACAGACCAGTATCGGTGTTACCCGTCATTTCAAAATTTTTTGAGCGGATTTTATACAACCGATTATATTCCTATTTAACAGACAATAATATTTTGAGTGACCACCAGTACGGTTTTCGAACTAAATCTAGCACTCTTTCGGCAGCTTTGGACTTAATAACAAAAATAAAAATTAATATAGATAAAAAAAACTACGCTTTAGGTATATATATAGATTTAAAAAAAGCATTTGATACTGTAAGTCATCAAAAGCTAATACAGAAAATGAACAATTTAGGTATCACAGGCACCGCTCTAGATATATTTAAATCATATTTACAAAATAGATATCAGGTAGTAAAAATTGAAAACTTCACTAGTTCGGCCGAAAATATATCCTTTGGAATTCCTCAAGGTTCAATAGTTGGCACGTTATTGTTCCTAATATATGTTAATAATATTGATCAAATAGGTTTATCAGGACATCTAACCTTATACGCAGACGACACATGCCTCTTCTACTTTGATAAATGTATACACACGATGATTTCAGATGCCCAAAGAGATCTAAACTCATTAAACGAATGGTTAAACTATAATCTACTTACGGTAAACACATCTAAATCCTCATATATAATATTTGCTGCAAAAAATAAACCAATTCCAGACTTCACACCTTTAACTATAAATAGTGTAACAATAAAACAGTCGACAAAAGAAAAATATCTGGGATTATGGATTGACGAAACACTTACCTGGAAACCACATATTAACTACGTTAAATCAAAACTTACATCTTTATTAGGCGCCGTACGTAAAATATCAAATTGTATCCCGAATAAAATAAGTAAAATTATATATAACTCGCTAGTCAAATCACATCTAGAATATTTAATAGAAATATGGGGAACCGCCGCTGTATCTAACTTAAATTCATTACAAAGAACTCAAAATAAAATCATTAAAGTATTATTCCATTATGACTACTTAACTCCAACAAAACAATTATATGAAAAAACAGAAATACTAAATATTTCCCAACTATATATATACTACACCTGTATTCTAGTCAAAAAAATTACAACAAATTCCATCCAAACCAGTATACAATTACCTAAAAAAGTACTTAAACATAATTTAAGAAATAAAAATAAACTCGAATTATATAATCCGCGTACGAACTATGGAAAACAAACGATACTATTCGAGGGAGCACAGTTGTTTAATCAATTACCGAACAATATAAAAGACCTGAATAATATGAATGCATACAAAAATCAACTTAAAAAATATGTACAAACACTGAAATGAAAGAATAGAAATACTGTACCTATATTATATTATTGATATCAAACACTAGAGGTGAAAAAACATGTTAATACTATTATTATCGCACTGTATCTCATTTTAAGTGAACTTTATGTTTTTATGAGAAATAAATGTCTTTAAACCTAACCACTAGAGTTATAGTTCTCAAACATACTACTTACAATATTGTTATAACGCCTATTGGTTTGGTTGATTACTTAAAGTACTGTAATAATATAGAAAACTTTTAGACACGTCCAACGACATCCATCTTACGCTCCCCAAGGATAAGTCGACACAAAATACAAAATTTGTTTAAATAAAATATTAAAAGAAAATAAAGATAAAAACTTGGGTTCGTAATAGGATTTAGTATTTACGTAAAATATTTTATTGGACTAAAATCCGTTTAGAGCTAAGGGTCTTTTTGTCTAGGGAAAAACCTTAGAAACTTGGGAATGGATGGGTGTCGCGTAATTTATTTTGAGTGAAAATATTATATGAAAAAATGTTTACATTTTTGCTATTAGATTGATAAAGAAGTTTTACGAAAGTATAAACATTGCTTGATATCGTCCAGATGTAAGGGAAGCGGTTGCTATTTTAATCTGAGGATTAGGAGAACCGGTTTTCAAATTTCGATAAAGTTAGAAGTTGGTTGTTAACCAGAAAATAAAGTTTAGGATAGTCATTATAGAAATTTTTGTTTTTGTCAATTTACACAACGAGCTTTCTATGGATATTTGTTATTCAGACGGTATACCTATCACTTTATACCACAAATGGTTACAGACGTGATGTTATGTTATCTTATTTTGTTTTGCAAAAACATTCTCCTCCAGGCAGCCATTTAACATGTTTCTTGACATCCCACGCTTAAAGTAAATATCACGCGTACCTCAAGCTTCTTCAAACGAATCACATTTTATTATATTTCATAAATGAATAAAAAAATCAGTTTTTTTATATCTTAATGTTGTTTCGTGTAAAATCATTGCCCACTTCAGAACAGATTCCTGAAATCCTGTTAAGGATAAAACGTTTTCCTTAATTGTTTTACAAATTTACCCGGAATGATAAACACCTCAACAACATTTTTTTCGGCTTTCAGATTGTATAAACATTTCAGTTTTTCCTCACTGATAAATGTTTGATTTTATTATGAAATTGATTTTCGCAATATTTCTCGGAAACAAATTTTATGAAGGTCACTAAATTGATGTAATTTTGTTAACGTTTGTTAAGAAGTGCTAACAAGTGAGTCTTGTTTCCTTAACAATTTCCTCATCTTTAGTATAATAAAAATCGAGTCACTTACTTTTTAATATATAAAAAATAATCTCGTAATATCATTTAGATTAGTCGTTTAAATGTGATTTTTTTTATACAGAATTATTAGCATAAGTCTGTATCACTTTGTCGCATTGGGCTAACCTGTTATGTGTATGTTGTAAATAAAAAAAATTTATGAATTCACTATCTTGTTCTTCAGCGAAAAGTAGGACTTTAGCTTTTCAATTGCAGATTACGCAATTTTAACTTTTGTGTTTAGCTTTACAGTACATAGTTTAAACGTTTCATGGTCCACATTGCTTTAAACTGGCCTCTTGGACATACAAACTAAACTTCTCTCGATGAAGTAAACACAATAGCAGACATAGGTTCGTGCGCTTTGTTTAGAACATAACTGACTTAGCAACTTGAGACTGTAGCACGCTTTAAACAATGCTATCTACACAGATGCTCATACAATAGTCATCTTAAACTCACTGAATGGAACAACGCAGCGTGAAAATAGTTTTGTTAGTGATATAGTATATTGAGTGTAGGAGGCGGAACATTTCGCAGAATATCTATCACTATTATTGAGATGGAAATAAACTTTGGAGAAAATGTTGCTATCCTCTATATGTATAATTTTAGAGGAAAATATATTTATACCTACAGTTGACTTTGAAGAATGGCCTTGGCAGAAAGCGTTGACGATATTATTTAGACATGATTGAGACAGTTTAATTAAGAGTAGAGAAATAATGAAACAGTTATAGTTTTCGAGATTATAAGAACAGTAACCAACCATTTACTTTTTTGACTTTCGGGTACACAGAAAATCCCGAATAACAATTTGGATTAGCCAGAATTCCTATAGCTTAAACAGCCTTAAGCAGTTCTTGTCAACATTAGACCAGGGTGGAGTCTTTATTAGCAAATAATACGAATTGTTTGAAGTATGACAATCAAGAACAAATAAAATAACGTTTTATGCAGTTTGATGACAGCATACACAGTTTGTAACAAAAAAACGCGGTTAAAAAAAGGAAAATAATGAACAATTGTAAATATTATTTCGATGTTGTTCATTATTAAAATGTCAAGTACTACTAGTGGACTATTCGTAAATTTATTTCTTGAGGAAACAATATGCAAAGTCGCCAACCCCCACTTGGCCAGCGTGGTGAATTCCAGGCCTATTGAGTCTCTTGTTCGGGAGACCCTTGCCCAGCAGGGGAACATCCAAGTGTTTAAAAAAAATATGCATTTACCTAACGTATTGTATTGAATTCTCGGTATATATCTTGCAGTGCAATAACTAAAGTCTATGTGAAATACAACATGGAATCAAAAAACAATTTCAACAGCACAAAGTAAATACTGAACATGATATTTCAGCGTTTATTTTCCACTATTTTAGTTTAATATGAAACATAAACACGGTATTAAATCTAACAACATAATATAAACATAAATATTTTATTTAATAGCAAAGTTCGGTACGCCCTCTAGCGGTTCAATGTATCGGGCGATAATTTTAAGGTATCCCTTTTATAATTGAAAAGTTTGTAATAGTAAACTTCTCTTGGTTTCTAGGTAAATACAATTTATCGTTGTTGAAATCGAGTTTTATGCTCAGATTGTATTTCATAAGTTAGAGCTCTTATACAAGATTGCTAAAGTACCTATTTTAAAACTGTATAGAATATTCTTGGCTTCGAACAATATTCTGTAATAACACAAATTAGTGTATAGTGTTACTGTAATTATGAAATTATATCGGATAGAATAGTGATAGGAATTATGAGAAAAGGCTCTGTAGAAGGATTAGGTAAAAATTAAAAATTTATCTATTTGTACAAACTTTTATAAATGAAATCGTTATATTTTTTTTTTATATTCATTAAGGTTAAATAGAGGCACTCCTGTTCGGAATATTTTCAGAGATGAGACGTATAATTTTCAAAGTCTTAGTTACCACTTAGTCTTGTTCGGAAGGCAGGACCAATGAGAAGAGCTGGCGTAAAAATTTTAGCTACTCTTTTTGCGGTATTGTTAATCTTTTCGTAATTTCTCTAGCTTCTTTGATTGCTCACTATATCAAAAAAATTCTATGCCATCAAAAACATTCTGTAAAAACCTCAAGTCTCGCCGTAAAAAGTTATGAGATCAATATAATACCAAGTCGATTAATCTATTTAGTCTCTACTTAAAGGACCTTCTGTCTTAAGTTATTACGTATGTTATTATCATGCCAATTTTAAAAAAAATACCTCTAAAACAAATAGACCGACCTGGTCATCGCAAGAAAACACAAATTGTTTACAATGCGGGGGCACTTCCGTGCCCCCAGATTGTAAACAAATAAAAAGTATATATTTTAAATGTCGAACAAATAATCTTGTTACATCAACACCGTATAAAGTTTGTTTTCCATTTGATTAACAGTGAAAGACTTCTAAAAGTTGCTATAGTTTTTTCGTTTACATAAATCGTAGTACGGGCACAGGAACTGTTACGGAAATGCCCGGCAGAAAGCTCTCTAGGGTGATGTAATTTATAACTATAGGCTTGCATAGACAGTGATCGTTCACAGTCCAATGAAACACACATATATCACCAGACTTTATAATTTATTACGGACATAGGTCAAACGGTACAAAACAAAGTTCGCACATGGACACTTATGTAAAGTGGGTGCGGTACTGTTTTTGTTTTGGGTCTATTTTTGTTGGAATGTTGGGGGAAGACATGTGCTATTGATGTAATGTGCGTAAGTGATATGTTTTATAAAGTGTAGGTATAGATGATTCTTTCACTTAATCTATACTAATATATATAATAAAGCTGAAGAGTTTGTTTGTTTGTTTGTTTGTTTGTTTGAACGCGCTAATCTCAGAAACTACTGGTCCGATTTGAGAAATTATTTCAGTGTTAGATAGCCCATTTGTCGAGGAAGGTTATAGGCTATATAACATCACGCTACGGCCATTGGGAGCGGAGTAGCAACGAAAAATGTTACAAAAACAGGGAAAATTATGACCCATTCTCTCTTATGTGACGCAAGCGAAGTTGCGCGGGTCAGCTAGTACAATATATGAATTACATCGTAATGTGAATGATTACGCAATATGGCATAATCAGAAATACTTAAACTTGTAATAAAATAATCTAAAGCTCGATATTTGGGTACATCACGAGCTCATTTAAAGAAACCTAATGAACCGTGTACTCATTTGTGATTCTATAATACGAAAAGACTTTTTCCCCGACCTAATATAACGTATACCTGTCTGACTTTATACCTAACTGTATTATATCTCCATATCCTTTTCCCTAGGTTTCTAGTAGAAGCAAATCTAGCGCCAAATCGTACTAGAACTAAGTTTTCATAACTTAGAATAGATTATAATAACTGACTGTGGCACCTGACTTCATAACCGAACTTCGCTCAAAGGTGTCACAGTTGTTATTTATGCTGTTAATATAAGCATCAACCGCTCATTTTCTTAGAGAATATAAACTATGTAGAGTCAGTTAAATAGAACAATTATCTTGCTATGATTAGACAGTAATTATGTTATTAATTCGAAAACTGGACTTAATTATTTAGGCTATTGAAAGTGTAAGTGTATTACAGAGACTTTCGATTCTATTTCCAGGAAGATTTTTTTTTGCTTTTTGCCGAATTTGAGTACCAATTTGATTAATTATTCGATATTGAAGTCCTAGTTAAAAACATATGATTTTAGAAGGTATATAAGTGGACAGATAAACGTTTATATAACTTGTGAAACGGCTCGTGCCATACCAACACAAAACGATAAACAACTTTTCATTCAAATTAAGGTTACGGCATTCATTATTCTTCTTTAGAATAAATACAAACAAAAAATGGACATCAACAGTACCGAGGGAAGGGCAATAGTGAAACAAGATATATGGGTATAGCTCGTAAACTTGAAAAGGTTAAGGTTGAGGGAATGTAAACAACATCAATCTCTCATCTGCCCTTAGTGACATATCCTAGTAGGATGGAACGTCTTTTGAAGTAGCCGATATGAGGAGGGCTTTGAATGAATATGGAACAAAGAATTCTTTGTTGGGTACTAGAAATACTGTATTTGCTGGTTATAAGCCTAGACCACTTTCTACGTGAGTACGCTAATAGGAAAATGAAGTCTATTTACGCACATCTTATAACGAATTTTAATCTTTCAATACTTTACAATATTACTTTTAAAATTAATTGAATCACTCGATCTATCTATAACTTATTCTCATTTATCACTTTGACAGACAGCACATTACTTTATAATTCAAATTTAGTTAATAGTTAGTGTAGTATAGAAAGTCGAGAGACAAAATGTGAGTCACTAATAGATAAAAGTAAACTCGAATAAGAGAAACAACATTACCTATCGTCACAAACATAAACATTCATATCACGTCAAGGAAATAAACTTCGGTCGTACGAAAACACACAAATGACCGAAACCTTGAAAACAAACAAACTGAAAAGAAAACCCGCAAACATTCCTTATATTTTCAAAACTTAATATATACAGTTCCGCATAGATTTAAGGGCGGTTGTCCCCTGAGGCGCAAGTCACAGACCTCTCGTCCTATATATCACCCTTGGGACAATACATCTCACGCTTTCTCACGATAAGTAGCTTCATACAAGATACACTGATTTATAAGGGGCGAAAAAATATTACTACCCGATAACGGGGGTAAGGTCGCAATAAAATTTGTGACGCAGTATTGCCATGCATTGAAAAAATGTTTTATTGCCTCTGTTCTTTGTGTTGAGTATTTTTTGAAACTCTTCTTGAGGATTGTAGGTATATTGTAAATATGCTTCCGTACCTTTACATGAAAATACTTTTAATGTTTTTGTATTGGGGTTGCTTCTTGTCATTACATAGATTTTCTTTTTCGGGCATATTTACCTTAACACAGCAGATATTGGTTGTTCTAACCTTACTTAAATGTCATTTGCTTCGGAGCAACACTCAAAAATATATTACTAGCTTTCGCTAGCGACATTTTCCTCGTGGGACGATTTCTTTAGGCTTTAAACTACCTGTGAGCCAATATCATTAAAAATCATGGCATAGTTTTCACGTTGAAGAGTAACAAACACATATCCACCCAACAAAACTTTCGCGTTTATTATATTAGTAGGATTATCTCCCCAACCCACTTCTTATAACAAGGCATCTTCAAAACAATTAGCCGTAAAGTTGTTTAATCTACATTAACGCCGTAATCCCTCAATACACGGCTACAGAGTGTCTCATAAAGACAGGACACGTGTCGAACAAGACACTCGGTCGTCGGACCAACTTCCAAACTCCTTCGCTTACATGTGTGAATAAATGTAGCTTGTAACGTGCGTGGGTAAATTATAAAAGGGTGTTTTTGTTTGGTTTTCGTTCTGGTAATACGTGTATGTACAGTGTCTTGCGAATATAATTTTGAAACTGCATCTGTTTTTACATTAGCGGTATTCTCTAGTTAGTCGGTACTATGGAATATCGAGAGTTTGCCATAAAATGTACTACAAAAATACTTCCTACGGCACCCGCTTTAATCAGATTTTCACTTAGCTCTGTAGCTATCTATGTCGATTGTTGATAGTGGGAACTGGTAGATAATTGCGCTACAGAATTAAGAAGAAATAAGTAACAATGTTGAAGAACATGCCGAATAATAAAATATATCTTAATATTTTGCTTAGATTTACGAAGTTCAGGTTTTAACATTTATCAGCACCTAGATATATCAACACTGATCAAAATATTCTAAGAAGAATTTTACATGCTTTTGGCTTCTATTCTAAAAATCACAAGCATCAGATTTAAAATACTTCTTAAAACATTTTGTTATTCTGTGAAACCGACGTATCATCTAACTCCCACACACGTAAAGGAACGCCCACATATAAAGCTGTATGTACATCGCGTTGTGTTTGTGATACATTATTGCTCCCTCACTGGCGAGTCATTTAATCACTGTAACTGTGGCTAATGCGCAACATTATTTGGGCGAAGAAAGCCGCGCGAAATATCGGCGTGACGTGCTCTATTACAAAATATTGCGCTATTAGTTCTCTGGTCGAGGTTTGAGCAAACTGCTAGCCTTATTGTGTAGTTATGGCTTTATTTTCGGGTGTCGTAAATAATGTGTAGGAGCAGACGATATTTTTTTTTGAAGGATTTAAGCCAACTGTTGAAGATAGATGTTTTAATGAAATAATATTTTTAGGTTTAGGTTGGTAATTTTTATAGCGTAATATATCATTCAGAGTAGATCTTCTTAATACTAATTGCAGTATTAAACCTGATTTAGAGTATATATTAGTCCCAGATTACTGAGATAACTATTAAAAGGAGATTTGAGCTTGAAGATGCTCATGATATGGATTGGACAAATGCACGTACCTCATGCATCTCACTGCTCTCCTCAAATACGGCTCTCCTAAACTTCAAATGCAATAGCGATCATTCATAAACCAAAAATCTTTGAATTTCAAATGCCAGACGAAAAAGGCCGCAAAATCTTCCACCAAGCCGAAATAATAAAGTGCCGTAAATCAATGTTTATGCGAGATGCGACTCAGATCGTCGGCGGGGAGTGGTCGCTTATGCCAAAGCCACGCAACGGGCCGTTGTTCGGCTGTACATTAATTATGTCACACCAACGTCTCGTGAAATATGAACCTGCATTGATATCCCATTGCATTGTGATGCCTTTGAATTATTTATGTGAGCGGAAAACTTCGGGGTAAAGGTTTAGGTCTGTTGATGCGTAACGTGGGTGAGTATAGGCTATGTTTATGTAATCTGATCTCAATATTTGAATGGTTCGGAAGGGCATCTGTTGTCGTGCGATGTTAGTTGTTTTTATACTCGTGATAACGATTACAGATTACTGTTTGGCTTGTAACTAACTAAAAATAAAGTGGTTCATCAAAAATCATATTAAACTGGCTTTATGGTCAGATATTTTAGAAGTATTAAAATATATATTATACAACAACGCTTTTAGACGCACGATGCACTGTCGGGAGTAACTTTCTATTACACTGTAGCCAATACTGTCTTGAACGTCCCAACTGCAAAGCTACACTACAATACCTAACAAGCCGTTCTAGCCGATACTTCTTGTCAAAAGAAATTTACGAAAGCAACAATTTGGAAAATTCAAAACGTGGTAAATATTTTAACCACCATAGTTGAACACTTTCAGTAGTGTACCGTTCATAGGCTAGGAGTAAATGAAGCAGAAAGTCTAGCAAAGCGTGGCTCGTCTTCGCTTCACTGACACTTGCATGTAGAAACAGCACTTTTGGGCGGAAACAAGGCAGTTATGTAGCCCTTGACAGAAATGTTTCTTTGCAATAACCAGTAACTACCATAAAATTCGCGTTTGGAGTAAAATATTATTGACTGACCTATGTCCTGATACTTATAAGACCTAAGTATGTATGTTTTTGCTGCATTACTCAGTATTTCTAATTGTACAGAAGTTTAATAAAGACATATGTATGTGATAATCACAAGTTATAAGCCAGAAAAAAAATACAAAAATCATAAAAATGTTTCAAACGCTATGTATATCTGATTTTAATATACGACGATTAGACTCACTCATTACTAAATTTTAATTTCACCCATGCAAAGCTTTCGCCAAATGCACTTCAAAGATTATTTCATACAATTCTTACTAAAACACATGCATATATATGTATAACAATCAAGACTGGAGTAAGTCTCGGCAGAAGTAGAGATTACTGAAATAGAGTGTGTAAGGCTTAGTCCTGGCACACTCGCGACTCAGTGTGGATCCGTCGTTGCCTAATTTAATACAACCGGCAGTTGGCGAAATGAAAATATTCAGGGGTAGGTAATGGCGAGAAGATTTTTCTGTTATAAGTAATTATTTTGTTGAGCATGTAATCTAGTTTTTTATTAGATGTGTAAGTTGTACTTTCTCAATAGTTTCTCTCCTAATTTTTTTTTCAGACTTGTAGACTTGCCCATTCCGAGTGTATTCTGTTTTTTCCGCAATCGGGAATTATAATTTCTTCAATTACACAATTAATATGATTAGTATTTTTCCTCCAGACAGATTTGCCTTATTTTATAACTTTGTATTCTTTTTATAAACAACAGTTAAATGTATTTCATGTAAAAGTAAAATCAATGATGACTTCACAAAACAATTTTTTTAAACATTACTGCAAAAAACTCAAAACAAAAGAAGAAATAAAAACACTAGAAACATCTCTGTTCATTGTGAGAGACTCATCTGCAGTCTGTCACAAGTCCTTTACAAACGCAACCAACTAAATTACCACGTCTATGTATCTCCCTTAAAAGGGCCGTAAACTTAAGACCGGGACAAAACAATCAACTTGACACATTTCTTTCCCTTCCATTCAACAAACAGCCTAAACGGTGAAGGAAATAAAAAAACTTTTTCGTATTTTCATTAAAAGAAGTCGTAGAAAGTATAAATTTTAATGATTGCGACCAAGTTGTGCAGTAATGAGCATTCGGATGAAATCTCAGTGGAAATCTGGTGACAAAGAATAAATATTGAATATATTAAAATTATTTAAGTTCTTATTACGCACTTATGTACCTACGGTGTACATAAAGTTTAGAAATACATACTATCAAAAGATTTTGTTTAAGGTTATAGTCGGTTCCTGTAAAAAATAATAGGCACACATTCAAAACCCGGTTTTAATACATCTCAATTGCTTCTTTAGGTTCTCTTTTTAAATTTCTTTATTATGCCTGATTCGAAAATATGACCATTAACTGCAATAATCTTTATCAATAACTACTAAAACGATTATAAAGAACGTAACGCAGGTATGTTAAAAAAATCATGCAAATGATTTTTTTAACATACCTGACAACAAACTTCTAATGCTATTGACATAAGAACTGCATTAGAAACAAGTTAGCCTTACAAGGAACTAGAACAAACGACTCATGGAAATTCAGCATTGGACACTCAATGTTCCACATACAGAACTCGATTGCATTCGAAACTATTCAAACAGTTGCAAGTTTCCAAGTGAATGTTCACCGTTAGTCTCACATTGTTTACGAATGTTAAAATAACAGTTTTTCTCTTGAAAAATAACTTATTTTTACATAGTTTTATTTCTAGCGTGAAATACTGAAAGATAGTTTTAGACCATAATTTGTTAGCTGGTATTTTTTAGTCTGTCTATCAATATTTCGACAGCAACAACGCATAAGGTCGTATACAAAATAAGGCAAGTTTACAGTACGGGCGTTTAAAGTTTACTTTTGTCATAACTTAAAAAAGTGAAAGAAATTTTCATTATAATGAGGCTTATAATTAGTGCTACCCACATATCATCTTTATACAAACAGCATTGGTAGAAAATGAATTGTAATTAATGTAAAAATACTGAAATTATATACTTACGACTATATGCGTAGGGATGCAAGTATTATATTATAGAGTTACGACGATATGCGTAGACCAAAGTTGTCTAACCTTCAAGTTACGTCGGGTTACTACCTTATGCGTGGGTAGAAATTTACATACCGGAAAGATGCAAATTTTTACGACGTTAGTCGTGGTACTTAAACATTTAAAAAAAAACTTTTTTTTATTGTTTCTAATCAACTTCATTATTAATACACAATTACCAACCGAAATTTGAGGTTAAGTCATAGTTTTAGTTTTAGTTTTAGACCTGAGTCATAATTTGAGGTAGATAACTTTAACATTGAATAACATAAACAGCCAAAGGAATCCTAAGTATTATTATATTATATCAGACAATAAATCACTCGTATCATGGTTATAAAAGATAAAAATATTTTTTGGACGACAACTTTAAGCTATTTTCCACTTACAAAAATAACAGTTTTGCTTAAAATATAATCAGTCTTTAAATATTATTTATTTGGACTTATCTAATAATCAGTCAAAATTATGCCTTCAGCTTTATTTGCACTCAGTGCTTTACAATTAAAATTCAAAAAAAGATTTTAATTATGTTAACGTTACCAGGGTATAGATTTATATGATCTTCAAAAGATCATTATAACTTCAAAAGATATGTTTACCAAATGCTGTAATGGCGTCTCGATCAAGCCCTCTCAGAGTTGGTTACATCTGCTCTAGCGGCTTAAGCTGTACAAAGGCTCTAGTGTTTGCTGTTGTAGACTTTAAGGTTTTGCAGTTGTGGCACAGGAGTGCTTCAATATAACTGTTTTGGTCGCATCCTAGCGTTTTACTTGTAATTTTAGGGGTCAGTCGTTGAATATTAAAATAGTTTGAAAGTCAATCAATAAATCAATTTATAGTATGATTCTTTGAAAACAGTTGACAGACTGAACCACCACTTCACCTACATATATAATTATTAAATATAATAACTTTGAACTCTATGAAAAAGGTATATTACTCGGTTATAGATGTATAGTTACAAGAGCGATAGTTAGCGATGCTATTAAAACGCTTTGGGTGCTTTAACATAATTCTGTAATCCCTGTGGCTGTAAAAATGTTTCGAATGATATCTTATACATTTATTTGCCGTACAGAAGCCATATAAATATCTGATATAATGCTCAAGGCGCTATTAAAGACCTACGCAACTCTTTTATAGATGAGTAATACACTAGCCCTGAAAAAATCTGTTATAGAACCTAAGGCATTACAAAAAGCTTAGTTACGCTCTTGAACGCTATAAGCGCAAAGCATAACTCCGTTTAAACTCCTTTATCTCTTAAAGTACCCTTATACATTTAACGGTGTTATAGAAGACTCCATTAACTCTATTATACTTCCCTAGGCTGTCTAGCGACGCATGTTACATACTCATATATCACTATAAGTCATCTGGTTCCTACTAAACGGCTACTGTCCCGCCTAGTTGTTAAAGGGATTTTTAAATAGCTACCATACAACTTATAGAAAATTGTATTATTGAACGACTCTTATGTAACTATCAGGCTGTAAAACGACTGTATAAGCAGCTTGTGTGCTAGTTGGGTTGTATTACATCTTGAACTGAGCGAGTATTATGTAAATCATTTAATGCCAATCGTACTTCTTGAGAACTTTTCTTGGCATCATTACAATTACCGCTCCTTGTTGGCGATATCTCGACCATAGACTCATACAAATTCCAATTATGACCGGATTCACCTTGGAAAGGTTCTAAAAAATAATAATAACAATTCAATAACCACTACAGCAAATAAAAATGGTTCAAAATATTACATTTATTCATAATTTTAGCAAATACATAATGTCATAAAGTCTTATTTAATATATAGTTCGATTCATAACGTCGTATGTTCTAGATACGACTATTGTTACTGAGATTTGGTTATTTCATAACGACGCATACAGGGGTAAGTATTAGTTACGACCCCTAACTTTCAGAAATGAACAACGCATAACGTCGTAACTATAATGTTACGACGTTATGCGCGGGACTAGCTTAAAATTATAAATATCAAAATAACTACTTAAACGTTAGAAAATATCTAATTTAACAACTTTGTTTTGCATTATTATTTAGAGTGTTTCATAATTAAACAATCAAATATCAACCAAAACTTACCGATTCGACGGGAGTCATTGGAGGTTATGTTATTATTGACATTAAGTGCTAATTTTAAAATTCTTGATGATCGTAGGTTGTTTATTTTGATTATATATAATAATAATAGATATTACAACATAAATCACATCAAAGTTCTTATTGTTTACTTATTTACTTAAAATACTTTATCGCAAGCGCCGTCAGTGACATACGACGGCGGTAACTGACTGTGATTGGTCAGGCACGAACCAAAAGCGTAACGCATATCGTCGTACATTGAAATGCTACCGTATGCGCGGTAACTTTTAAAATATACGACCATATGCGTTAATGAAACTCGTTAATTAAAAGTAATTTTACTATTCTGATTTCAGGAATCTATTAAACTCATACCCGTCATTACGATAGCATAAAAATTGGATTTTCGATGAAAATAGTGTTCCGACCTTATGCGTGGTTGCTGTCGATTTGTCAGTGTCGCTGTAAAATAATTCGATATAGTGTGATTGATGATACAGTTATTAATAATATTTATTGAGATTGATAGTCTAAAGCTTTGAACAGATTTTTATGTACCACAATATCGATAAAGTGCTACTACACACGGCTCATAAAAGTAACTTAAATAAATTTCTTTAACGTATGATTTGTATATTTTAAATTTAATTAAAAGCAAAGAAACTACTACAAAAATGAATACGTAAACAAGAAATATTTCTCCATCCGAGCGTCTGCTTACTTTGTACGCAAAAAAGAATCACTAAAGTCTCTCTAAGCCAAGCTCGGAGGCCATATACCATTTCATTAGTGGTCAGCCAAGACGTTCCGGTTACAGCAATAAATTTTCATTTTTGCAAAGGACAAGTGAAAAGAAAAGATAAATAGTGAAGGGAATTTGCGTTATGAGGGCATAAACTATTTTGCTGTCTGGAGGGGTTCACGTTCAACTTCATTACGTTAAGATAATTTATTTGAAGGAGCAAGTTTTACGGTAAAGGAAAAACTGCATGAGTTTTCTACGTTCTTGTAGTTTGTGTACCCTTAATTAGTTGTTCAGAAAAGAACACGTTTTTTACTTTGAGCATTTTCATTTTTATTAATGTAACGTGTTACTGTGTTTGTGTGTTTGTAAATTTTTCATTTTATTTTTGTTTTGCAGTCGTTCGGTAATTTTTCGTGGAAATATCCATTAGTCCGTTCATTACGTGAACCATCTTTTAATAATGTGTTACTTACAACGAGGCATGTCGACCGTTTTGATACACAGAGCTTTTATAATCCCAAGGTTGGCACGTGGACAAAATACTGTACTTACCTACATTTTATTCACTTCATTAAATAATAATATGAACCAATCCTTTCAGTAACCTTATACGTCGATTGTTTAATTTTACTTGATCATATCGCAACATGCATAATTCCTTATCATTTTTTTCTCTACAATAATTTGCAGAGAAGCTAATAATCATTTACTTTTATAAAAAGAAAAACAATAGCTTACTTTAAACTAAAACCACCCCAAATCGTAATTCATCGTATTCCCTGCTGAGCTACAAAAAACTTTGCAAACTGCAAGCACAATCTAGCACCAACAATCACGAACAGAGATTCGTCAACAAAACATTTTATTGGTTCTCTGCAACACTGCAACGTTTCACCCATAGAATTGTGGTTGAGCCGCAGAATTGCAGCTTTAAACGCCTTAGCTTCAAATCGCTGAGTCCAAATTCCGAATGGTGGGATTGTAGGCACCCCTGAGCACAATATGCCGCCTGATACGTTAATTGACGCCCAGTGTTGTGCTTTTACACAGAATTTTGAGATGATTGGCTTTTTGTGATATTATTAAGTTTACTGATTTTTGTGTATTGTTTATTTACAATCAGAGAAAATGTTTTGTATGATTCTAGTCAATGAAATACGCACAAAGTTTGTAAACGCCTTAATCATGTATGTGTATTTATACTATTATAAATGTATTTACAAAGTTTTTAAAGCTCTAAGGCAGTTATGTGTATACAAAATGAAATGAGTATAGCTCAGTCAGTCGAACATGAACGCATTGCCTAAACATGTGTTCAAAACTAATCAACTAATTTATTTGCTCAAATATTGTATTCCATATCATTGCAGCATACGGAATTATGTCGTTATGACAAATATGATTCTAAAAATATATTATTTGCCTTACAGATTAAGTGCCGTCAATACTGAAATACCCTGAATGATAGCTTATTATCCGTATTAAATAACTATTTAGATTTACAAACAATATTTACCATTTTAATTGTGTGAGTGGTCTGTGTATTTTGCAATAAGCAATTAGTCAACTAGTTATCAAATACAAAATTAAACAGGCACGTGTTTGATTAAACCATTACAAACATGTTATTATGTAGATTTGTTTATTTGTGTCATTGATTAATGCACTGGGTATTTTGTGCCAATACTCCCTTAGCGAGTACTTAGAATTATGAATCAAATTGAAATGATTATATTTATTTATTTTCGAAGCGTGAGCAAAGTTTTATGAAATACACCCACGTCTTGTCATCTACGTTAAGAGTCTCATTTAATAAGAGGAGAGCCTACTGCCACATACCGGGCACGTTATCAAACTCCGTGCTAGAATTAGGAAATATTTTTATATAAATCAAAAAGTTTATTGTAAGTAAATAAAAAAAAACAATATTACGAGAATCGAACCGGAAACATCGTAATCAGCAGTGGTATATAGCAACCGCAGAGACATTTAAAAAATTAACTTATTTTCAAGTCTTCGTTCACATTTAAAGTAAATTCTTTCGTGTAATATTGATCCAAATGAGAGCGAGTGAATACGATGATCAAAAACCCAGACATACCACACACGAGACTCTTTGTGCAATCTAGACGCGCATAAAAAATAATCTTTGTGCAAAGAATCATTGATGGAAATGCTCTTCATAGATCTATATGATAAGTTTGTAGATTGATTACTACAGTGCGGATTTTTGTTGTTTGGGTATATAATATATTGGTAAAGACATCATCCTAAGCAGTAACTAATAAAATCGACGTGGTTAATGGAATACATACATACATACTTTTGCACCTACATCACACAAAGCTATATATGTATTGGCTCTATATATAAGTTTATAATTTTTTATGACATACGACTATTGCTGGGTATGAGTTTCTATCAAAGAATTCATTACAAGATGGATAATTCACACATTTATATTTAAAAAATACCACGCCAAGTGGCATTCGTCATCAGAGAGTTTTAGTAGTTTAATGGTATTTTTTTACACCGAATTATAAGGAGCATTCTAAGTGGTCAATGTTTTTATTTTCTAGTCTTCATTAAAAACTGCAACAAACTTATTCCACAACTATGTATTTAGCGACAAGCTGTCGTTTATAAACCGCTTGCCTCAACCCCAAGCTTATGAGAACACTAAAACTTATATTAAAACGTATTTTAAACTTGCACTTAACTTGATACTTTATAAAATAGCCGTAACATTAAAAGAACTATCAAAGTTAATAAGCTGAGGAACGTGTAAACAACACAGATTTTTATTTTGTATCTTTAGAGTTTTATAAAAATGACGGGGAGATTTTGTAATATAGTTAGGTATTGAAACGAATAGATTGAAGTCGTCGTTAACAAGTTCGGAGTCTTCGTTAACAAGATTTTTTGTTTACTTGGTTTTTTTAAACTAGGTTTTAAATGTCTTGAAAAGGGTCAGGTGTGTAGTACTTGTAACCGTTTGTCCTGTATAAGAAGATGTCTGGATGTGAGTGAGGCAAAGGAAGCTTGTAAAAGTCGTACCAAGTAGCGTTCTTTTGTCTCTGCCTACACTAATGCGAAAAGGCGTGATATTAAGTAGGTACAAATTATTTAATCTTATTTTGATGTGTTTCTACTAAATGTATAATGAAGGACAATAACTTATGTCTATAACAGTTCGTACTTCAAATTCTATCTGATATAAGTCATATTTTATGCAAAACTAACTTACACAAGTCAGGATTACCTAGATCCCTAAACGTCTAGGCTGCCTTTCATTTCATATTCATCAACAGAAACCTTTATCCTCACATCAAAATTTAGATTCAATCCGTCAAATTAATCTATTCATACACCTGGACTATCAAGACGGTACCTAATAATTATTATTATACTTTCAAAGAAAACACATAAACTCAAGTAAGTTACACGTGCGTAACGCAAAACCTTCTATCGAACCTTAATTACTGAGAAGTTTAATTATATTCAACATAGAGTATACCCTTTGAATCGAAAGTTCATCGTGAACCAAGTTTTATAACGTAGTATCGCGGTCTATGAAGGATTAAGCCCACGCAGACCAGGACGAAGCCCATAGGGTTTGATCACATGGCTTATTTATATAATTAAAGTTAGTTTTACATACACGAATGTATACTATTGATAACTTTATATTTGATTCTAGTACACATATTAAATTCAATTTACTGAAGAAATCATTCAATTTATTAATAATTGCACGGAACTTCAGATTGTGATTTCATGATAACGCGATAGGCCTGAATTAAATTGACATTTTGACTCTCGCAGCGTGAAACAAGCTGTTATAACTTGTACTAAAAGTTTTCATTACATTTTAAGTAAGATACATAAACCAAGCATAAAATACATCTCGAATATTGGTTGAAAACTCCATATAACGCTAAGAAAATTGCATTAGTTACGTGTAGTTGTGCATGTAGCTTTACCAGGATAAGTTACCAACTAGTCATCGAGATTACCCCGTCTAATTTCCACCGGCTTCCAGTTTATTCTTTGAGGCAATAAATTGTTAGTTTGTAGTATAAATTGCGTTGGCTGCTAGATTTTGTTTGTTATGAAAAATGATAGCCGTCTGGGGCTTAAGATTAATTAACTCGGCCGCTTCACACGTTTTCTTTATGGGTTCAGAAAATTATAATTGGGTGAAAATTGGTTTCGTGTTTCGCACGGTTAAAACTAAATTACTGGAGGAAAATTCCTGTTTGTGTATTGTGCTCGTGCACAATCGAACGGTTCAATTGGGTTGCAAAACATTTACATTTATCTACCTCACTCTTTTCTTTCTGCATTTAGACAATGTTTCGGTTGTGGAAAATCATGCCTGTGAGAGCAATAAAAGTATACAATTGGAGGACAATGAACAAGCACTATCAATCTATCGTACGTTTAAAACAATAAACCGAACAGGTGAATACTTTAAAAATTAGTAACATTAGTAACATGAACACTTATTATTAAGTATGTATAATATTGTAGCTGAAAATACTCTACTCACTCACCTAAACTCTACCTACAAATCTTACACGAAAACAAATATTCAATTACACGAACAAACATATCAAGAAAATCTTTGTACGTAGCAAATTACTGTATGCTATCCAATCCTCTTTCTGATGAAGCGTAGAGGTACATTATTTGGCAATTCACTCACGTACTTGTTGTCTTACAAATGAAGGAGTGCCGAGAGCCGGCCCTATTCGTTTTGGCAACGTCTTAAAAAGAAAAAGAAAAATAACACTGGACTTACTTGATGTAGCAGTAGAGTGAGGTGATTTTGTAGTGTTTCTGATTGTTCGTGTTTCAAATTAAATGTTTCATTTTGAAATTACTTGAAGGAGTGTAAAAGTATATGTTGTTGATGTACCTACAATAGATGTTTACTTAGTTAGCCGCAACGGTTAACGCCGATATTTATATGCTATTGTGATTATTTTTTCGCTGATCTATGAAAGCGCAATAAAATCTTTATTAATCACAAATCTTAATATTTTGATATAATTAATAGCAGTTGCATGGCCTTTTTTTACTTCTATCAGAATAAGGTACTATTTCCTTTCAAATAATATCTTTATTCCTTAAGGACTGGCTATTTTTGCGCGACTCCGAATATTAAAACACTTACATTCAGCATTTGTGAATGAAAGTGCGTAAACATACGAAGAGTAACATAAATCAACTGAAACAACAGGTGAACCCCACACAAAACAAACCAACACATTATTAAAATTGCCTACTAAAATATTAACCTGAACACCTTCATACTAATCCGCTAAAACGAGATAAAAGTAACATTCTTTTACTTAATGGTGTGTAAGTTAATCAACATTTGATACATAAAAGCGCTGAGTGGTCAACCCTTTTCAAGGACGTAGCTTAATGGCCACTGCTGACATTTTAGAAAAGGGTCACTAATTTATCTAAACACTGTTTGTTGTAACTCGGCCTTAATTATAGTTTAACTTATTTGCGGGGCAGCTGCCCGTTGTCAGCGTGTGCGCAGTCTTGTGTAATTTAAGTACTAAATAACAATAGAATTGTGAAACTTGTTACTTGCAAGTTAACCATAGTTTGGCAAGGGTTACTCGTTTGTCACACTTGAGTTTCCAAAACTAATTATAATTAGGCAAGAAGGAAATATAATCTTGCTAACGTTGTAACCAACTCCGTCACAAGAAAAAATAAATAACAATAAAGCTGCAAAATAAAGCATATTGAATTTTAAGAGAGGGCATTAGTGTCTGTATTATGTAGTTATTATATAAATGAAGAAAATTTAATTAAAGAAAAGGTTATCCGTGTGTAAACGAGCCTCAATATTCATAAAGATTTTTCCGCAAGTGATTGCAAGCCGTGTAAAATGAGTAAAACGAGTAGGGGTCAAGTCGTCCGGCCGTCCCTTCGGAGCCAATCGCGGCTTAACTATGACCTGTGCCCTGCGCACCGACGATAGGAAAAAAATCCGCTCTTGCTAAACCGGCTTTTAGGGAAGTTGAAACTGTACTGAAAAGGCATTACGTTAGTAATATTATGAATGAACGTGAAAAAAATATCTTTTTGTATGTCTCACAATTTTTCGGAATTTATTTTAGTGTACTAAATTTTGACGTTATTGCTACAGCTTACAATGATAAGATGCTAATAAATCAAACATAATCTTTCATACAAAAATAATACATGTCATAATCGTAGCAGATAAGTTCGAAAGTCTTCTCATTACAACATTAATACTAGCACTGTCATCATAAAAAAGAAAAAGAATTTTGGCAGATAATAAAAAGTACCAAATAAGACGGGGTTCGCGCATTCAATAAATATTTCTAAGAAGTGTATGTCCTTCTCTCCGTTACAATCAAGCATTAAGCGTCACTAAGACGAGCAAATCCCTCTAAACCTAGAACAAAATAAGACAAACGTGACCGGAATTTATCAAGTGTAAATAGAATCGTTATCTATACTTCTATATACTAATAATACAAAGATAAAGAGTTTGTTTGTTCGGACAAAAAACTCAGCATGCGTTTTGTAAATATCAGTTGACAACTAGTGTACGTCAAAGCAAAAATCACTCGTCAGTACATTGCTGCTCTGATGTTACGTGTTTATCACCATAATCTAAGGGAGAAAACAATGTATAGCATAGTGCCTTTCAAGTAGCTGTCAACTATGATACACACTAACCCCTCCAGGAAATACTAGCGTGAAATGAAAAGTATTTTTCTGTTGACTAGTATTTTTTCTGTTGACTAGTATATTAATTGAGGAAGGCTATTGGCTATATTATAACGTCACCTAATGATTTATAGAAATGGAGCAAAAAACTACATTCAATGCGGGCAATGTCGCGGGCGGCCACTAGTACCTAAGAAAATCGCACCGAACAGTTCTGATGAGTATTTCGCTCTTGACAGGATTACTGTCACAAATAAAGACATCTCTAGTTACGTGAGTATGAAGAAAAAATCTTATTTTATATGGATTTTCGAGTGTATGTGTTGTAACCCTCATTTCTGAGCATTGGGTACAGTCGTTCAATGTGCCCTTCCCAGAAATCATGAAGAAGATACAAAATTTTGTGGTTTTAGGAAACAGTTCTATCGAAGTAAAATTTCCAAGTAGGATTGTTTTCTAACTCATACATAGTATACATATTTACAGTAATAAACTCCCGCATTTTTTTTATTTGTAAAATATACATTATACACATACAATTCATAATATATGTGGACATGTAACATCACTAAATATGAAGGTATATGAACAATTCAAATCAACTTATAATCTTACATTTTGTCCTTATCGTGTATTTTGTTTTTTTCATTAATCATTTCTATAACAGTTTACCTATTATCACTTTAATACAAACCGACAGTAACAAACACATAAAAAACTAATTCGAAATCTCAAAGACAAAATAAAAGAAGTCTTTTGGGAAAAACATATTTTTAAAAGATAACAAAAATGTGCTGAGATCTGGCGGATAAACCAAAAGTCACGGTGAAAGGGTTAATGCAGTGAAACCTGCCGACAATCGCACTCGGGGGGTTTGGGGTTGAATCCTATAATCCGATATTTCACACTCCCGGCAAAAGCCAGGTATCTGATCATAACTGAGCCGGTTTTAATGGTTTAAAGGCTGTATTGAATATTTTAGCAGCTGTTAGATAGATCAGCTTAACTTGATGCTTAGGTATTTTGGTTAGTGGATGTTTATGAAATTATTTTGGGTGATTTGAATGGAAGAACTAGCTGATTTTGATTATGAGTATTGCAATATTAGAAAACACATATCAGTTAACCACATTGTGTATTTTATTGGTTTTGATCATTTGATATATGGACCTATATTTTATGATTTTTTTATATCAGACGTGTAACTGTTTTGGTAGTTACATACAAAAAGATATGAAGCAATATCTCCATCAAACACAAACGTCATCAAATAAACAAAAAAGCGAATACGAACCCGGAATAAAGCGAGTAAACTTAATCAATCTTCCACTGACAAAAGTTTTCAGTAATACCGTGCCCCTTTCGTTTCTTCTCGGTTGCAAATTACTTGTCCGCTCTTGAACACTAAAGAAACTTTCACTGAATCGAAATTAAATTGCTAATTTTGCTACTAACCCCTGAATCTATCGATCGGTTCTTTCAAAGTCCCACTCAATACCAACGGAAAAGCAGAATTAATTTGAATTTGTCCGGCTCATTCAAATTACACATTAACTTACCAAATGAGTTTCTGTTTAGGTCGTACACTCATTATAAAGCTTACGTATCTTCCAGTCGTTAAATGTTTTTTGAATAAAACCATTCCAATTTTCTTCGTTAAGTAGTTAACGAGTTTCGGTCATTGTTATTGCCTTTTCAGTGGAGAAAATAATTATTTAGGTAACCCATAGACGGTAAGTACCTAAGCTTTTAGCAGTGAGTCTTTCAATGTAAATGTTAACTTTATTTTCTAAATAAAATTTTATTTGAACGTCAATTTACAAAACTTACAATACGTTAAGCGCAGACGTCGTTACAGAAAAAAAATTGAAAAAATACATTTGAAGTAACGATTCATATAATTGCTGACATAACCTAACCAATTTGCGATCACAAATTTCAAAAGCAATACCGTGAAAATTCACGCGAAAGCAAACAATATTGCCAAAATATTTGTCCTTTGACTAAAGACTTTGCAACTCAGAAAGAATCATCTGATATTGGCTTATAATATCAAAAAGTTCGCGTTAAATTTCATATCCAATATAAACTGTGGTGAAAGTCGGAGCCGGCAAGTTCGGGAGCACTTATCTCCAAGTTTTCGGGGACACGAGGCACTTTAGCGTTGGATTATTTATTATCATATCATAGGCCGAGATGAGTGGCTAAATTGTGTGATGATGTGTGAGGTGTATGAAAAGACGGTGAAGTGGAGCTTTGAACGGCCCGTCCGCTCGGACGACCCAGCTCAAAGGAAAGCGCTGCCTAATGGCTTGTGTCGATGTGTTCCCGCGACGCACCTATTACACTAAAAAGACGATAAGTTTACACTTGACGACTCAATATTACCTGTTTTTAAAGGTTGTTAAACCCAAGCTTATGTAGGAAGTATGGTATCGCAGTCCATAGAATGTTGAGTGATTTATTGTTACTAACGCTACTTATTGCAGCAAAATCATAAAGTTATTATTATTTTAAGATTTATTATCTGAGTTTAAACCTTGATGAACGTTGACATAAATAGTCTGAGCTTACAAACAAACCAGTTTTGAATGAAATCTACCTGATAAATCCTTCTTAAGACTAGCCCACGCAAACTCCAATAATGCGCTCTTATCAACAATAACACTTATAAGCTCAAACGCTATTCTATCTCGACGAAATCCGCCCGGCGTATTCCCGACTGACACAACTTACACCCACTAACCAGAGATTACGGATAAGAAACTTACGCAGCAACTTTAATATTAGGGAAAATTGTAATAAAACATCGCAAGAAGAACTACGTAATCCCTAGTCTGGCGACAGACACAGTTAGTAAACTCCCTACGTCTTTGCTACCTGGGTTTATAATTGCTGGAAACTTTAGTTTTGAAATGCCTAATTATACCACTTACTTGAAGAGAATTATGCTCGGTTCCTAAATCTTGGAACTCGGTTTTCGCGATGAATGTTACAATAGGTGAATGAAACAAAGGACTTCTGAGTAATTTTGATTTGGGCTTTTTGGATGTGGTGTAACCTCAAGTTTTGAAGCAGTATTATATTTTCAGAAATTATGAATTATTTTTAAAGTATTGTTATGTTTTTCTTAAATAACACATTGTAGTCACTATCGGCATAGTCTTGTCATTGACTCCAACTGTTTGTTTTTTAAATTAATATACTTTAGAAATGATAGTTGTCATCTTCCTTATCGTAAAGAAAAGTCTTTTGAAGATCATGTGCACTACTATGCAACAGCACACAAAAATATTTAAAAAAATGTTGATCATTATTTTAAAACAAAAATGAGGTCGTAAGTATTCACAAAACAGCACATCACAGCGAACCGAAGCGTAATCTCTACTCTTTACACTGAATAAATTAATTGATAACGCGGGGTCACGCCGCGACAAGCTCATAACTCACCCGAATACTCATATTTCATTGCGAAACTTTCATTAAGCGTTCATTGTGATGCACTGCTTCCTAATTATGTTGTGCTTAAGTACGTAGTAAAAACTTTGACGGCAAACAACGTTATTGTATAACTTTAAGGGTAATAGTTTTTGTTAGTAACTAAACTAATTTAGGCAGGCTTAATCACTTTTCAGTAAATTAAATATAATTTTTTGAAATTGTCTCATTGAGTTCACTTGTTGTTCAATAATAATGTGAATCAATCACGAACTTTAACAAGTTTTTTTTAATGCACAACGCATGTAAGACGCAGCACACAATGCAGTAACATGCTAACAATTTTCTCAAAATGATGTTACAGCAGCTACATAAAATCGACATAAAACACTTGAAACCGAATCGTAATTCAAGGCAAAACAAATTTTAAGTAATCAGATAACAAGTAACTTACAAATGAACAAAGCGAACAAAATGTAGCTCACACAACACACAAACACAGGACCAATATCTCACGAGTATACAACAGGACAAATAGTAATAATAACTAACACGTGAATTACGACAATCGCAAACACAAAAAGCCTCATATTTCATACCTGAAATTTCATTAAGCACTCATTACTTGGTGCAGGTTAGTTCACAATTTCCCCGCTGCTAGATATTATGTTTAATTTGTACCGGTTACCCGGGGGAAAATGATTTAATCCTATTTGTTTTATGTACCTTTGTTTTGGTAACCATTTTGTGTTAACACTAAGTAATGTAGGTATTGTAGGTATCCTTGGGTTAGAATTTAGGTGGTGTTATAGCTTGGGTAGGTTAGATAAGAGAAGTAATATAGATAATGTATGAAAGGAAGGTATAGCTGGTTACTTCGCAAATTAATTATGAGGTCGAGTTAGTTCTAGTTTTATATTTTCTTGTATTGGCTTGTACCATCTAATATATACCTGCATTTTGTACTACACAAGCAATTTTTCACTCGGCTGTAGGCAGAGTCCAAAGAACAACACCCATTACAATCCTTACAAATGTGCTTTGCTTCTTTCACATTCATGCATCTTGTCATACAAGATTGCCGGTTACGAATACTACATAATATATTTTGTTATTTTTTTTTAATAAAAAAGTAACCTAACGATATCTACTATAATGCCAGTTTTTGAATCAAAATCATTTTTCTTTAAAGGAAATGAAATCCTTTGTTTTGTTTCCACATCCCTTGTTATTATTATGACGCGTTCCGATATAAAACAATAACATTGCTCTTAGATACAAGTCGTTTCAAACTTAATAACAAACTGCAGATGTACAGCAAAAATAAAAACGAGCTATATTTTATGATCGCTAATAAAGACTTCACTAGCAGATCTTACTGAAGTACTAATTATCTGTAGTAACAGTAATAATAGTCTGAAAAGCACTGCAGTTTTTCTTCAGTTTCGATATCTTCCGATCACTTAAGTATACTGGAGTTAAGCTTCGCTCAGGCTTAACCTTACTGAAGTTTAGCTAGCTTTTTACGTTTGGAATCTCGACGCTATGAGTTATTTTGATCGTCGGTACTCGGACAGATCGGCATTATATACCGAATACGACTTAAGTCTGTAAAGTAATTTATTTGTTGAAGTTTGGACTTATGTTAACTTACTGATTGTAAATACTATTGATCTACAAATTTTCAAAGTATCTAAATACTATAAGTTTTTAAACTACCGCAAATTAAAATTCTCATTGTCTTTAAAACCCGTTAGCAATTTTGTACTCGTATTTTATCTAAAAACTTTGCGTAGAGGCAACATCGTAAACAATGAGATTTATTCGAGGTATGATTATTCCTAGAAAATCAAATGCATGCTGTAAATTAATATGCGTTTCATGGTGTAGGTGAACTGCAATCGTTTATTTTTAAGAAATAAATATCTTTAACCAGATTTTCTCCGAAATATCTTTACCTCTTCTACCAAATAATAAATAAAAAAGTGCAATAAAGTAAACTACTAGTTTAAGAGCACAGCTCAAATCGACCAAATCGATTGTTCCAACAAAATGTTATACGAATTCCTAGCCAGTGGGGTTTACACGAAACCTACACACCAAAGATTATGGCTCTAACCCCATTGAGATTCGCTCCCGTTTAACCGTCTAAAGGAGAGGTCGACGCTCTGCACCGGACGTTTATCGACTGCTGATGATTTATGAACCAGGTACTCATTCAATATGCTTTGTAAGCTAATAAAAGGTTTTCTATTGACTAAGCAAACTTGCTGATAATAATATTTCTGTGGAAATTGCCTGAGTTTATTGAGTGTTTATTTTATGAGTTTAGTTTGTATTATCATTGGATTCGACCTACTTTGATGTTGTAGTTGAATAGGTCTTGTTCAGGTAAGTTATTTACTTGGTTTTGGACAGTAGGCTTGAGTGATCATGTAGTATTTGCAAGTGTGTCAACGTGTAGATTATATACTTACTCCATGCCATTAAGTTAAAACAACCATAGTAGTCATTTTCGGTTCGTCACCGCCAATGTAAATTCCGTACAAATCGATTAGTATTACTGTTAGTAAAAATCATAGGTATAATAGCTCAACGAAAACTGCCACTCTGTCTATATCGTTAGTGTAATTGAATTTTCTCTGCAGGGCAGGCTGCTCTACCACGCTGGACCAAAAATCTGCGCAAAATGTACACAGATACATGTTTACTTCAAGTACAAATGAGAACAAAGTAAGTAAACAGTACAAGCAAAAGAATTTCCAGTATAATTATATCGCATAGTGTAGCATAAATCCGAGTACCTCGCGCTTCGGGTGCCATAATGTGTGTACCCAAATATTACAGCTCGGGGCTTAATATTCCTAAACATTTCCTATCATTCCGGAGATCCCGACCGACCCTCAGTAATTACTGACAGAGTTTAATTAATTAAATAATTGTGATCTTCTTGTAAACGTCCAATAATTAATGTTCGATTGTTCTAGATATTAATAACGGGTCTTATTCATGTTTCTGATTGAAACGACGAAATATGACGAAATGAAAGAAAATAAAAATTCTTTAGTCATCATACACTTAGTAGTATGTAGCTGCTATATTTTTTATATCTTTTTAACATGCGCTAGATGTGTTAGCCGATAACAAAAAAAACGGAACATTCTTACGTCTAATAGCCCTCCCTATTCTTTATTATCGCTATTATTCTTGTTTATTTGGCGTTATATAGCACATATTGAAAATCTAGACCTCAGGTGACAAGTACAATGTACCTAACGTTTAAGCAGCATTTTAACTGTTGTTACGAATACCTACCTACATATAATGTGAGGAGCTTGCATTCGAAGATAATAATAAAATCTTATATTCACATTGAATTCGTACAAGCATACCGCGCTAACTGGCGTAAGGCCTAGAAAATTGATTTATAGTGGAGAATAAATTACAAAACTAGACAGATTTAGCGCATTTTGCCAAAGTTATTACTATTCTCTGTAGAAGTAGGTATGTTGCGTAACGTTCACATGAAATGCATAATGGTTAACTACGCTCGATAACGTAGAATATGATGTTATATTGGTTTCTGAAACACATATTATTATTTGTATGACGGTGATAGGACGGTCAATAACTGGTTAGTAAGAATCTATGATAATTTAGTCAGGTAATTTATACAACACTACATGCCTGCCTCGGTTTTGCTTGAATTAAATTTATTGCAATCTCTACTTACTCTAAATCTTTCGATGGGTAAAATTCTTATCCAAATACATGAGGTGTTTCAGTAATTATCCCTTACATATTACTATAGGCACAAGTGCATAACATTCTTAACCTCTTTCATGATTTGGGAATATTTGTAAATATAGATTACCAGACATTTACCCGCACATACATCATACACCATAGCCATTACTGGACATACCACTCGTATTATTACTACTAGCTGACCCGCGCAACTTCGCTTGCGTCACATAAGAGAATCATAATTTTCCCCGTTTTTGTAACATTTTTCACTGGTACTCTGCTCCTATTGGTCGTAGCGTGATGATATATAGGCTATAGCCTCCCTCGATAAATGGGCTATCTAACACTTAAAGATTTTTTCCAATCGGACCCGTAGTTCCCGAGATTAGCGCGTTCAAACAAACAAACAAACAAACTCTTCAGCTTTATAATATTAGTATAAATTTGCCGTTCTACACTCAGCGTCTTCAAGTTTCAAAATGTAAACTAGATCAGTAGTAGTATCCTTGTATAAAACAAACGTAGTAAAACTCCCAGCTTGCGCAGAGAACATGTTCCGCTTACTTTCCTGATCGTCGTGAGACCACCGCCACCTGCGAAGTCTTGGAAGCAACAACTAAAGCCGGTGAGATTGCCACATTTTAATTGAAATACATCTTCCACCACGTAGGGAAGATAACATTCTTGCTTGTATTTTTGCATTTTAAACGGTCAATTTTTAACTGGATGTAAAACTTGGTGCATTTTTAGCTGACGGCGAATGTGGCTTAGTTTTGAAAGCAGGATTACACTACTGTTTGTACTGTAGCTCGATTCTCTACAGCTATAGACTACCAACAACTGGCTAGCTATCGTGAAATTTTAAATGAAAATCTATTTAGCGCCTCTACCAGGCTCCGTAAGAACTATTTAGCAGTAGGTACATTTTAAATGTCAAAATCTCGATACTCGACTGTACCGTCTGTAGTAACGTTTTATTCAGTCTTGTAGTTATTTAGATCTGTGCATATTTATAGAAGAGTCACATAGTGTTTCCGTGCTATTTTACACCTTATTCTACGGTAAACTGCGAACTTTGTTTGCTTCATGCACATTTTTACTTTTGCAAACATTGTAAATGAATACCATATCTTTGCATATGTTTATCCATTTATTAAAACAGAACATTCAAGACATATTTCCGGAGACAATTTTACAAATATTCATTAATATTTTATTAACAGTAAACTCTTAATGAACAAGATTTTTTTTCTTAAAAGTATTTAAACATTCCGCGGCCAGGTGGCTGTATAATTATTGTTTGGATTAAAAAGGTACGGTCCAACGATATTGTTTTTAAAAATTACCCCATCAATTTCATAACGTGGACCGTCCCTTGTAAATATTTGTATCTGGCAATATGTTTTGTAATTAACTTGTAACTCAATATTTCAGTAAGTTTAATATTTTTTCTACAACGTAAACTCTATTTTCAATTTCCTTTGTGTATTACTGAATCTTTATTTGTATTAAAAACTTGTAAGTGCCGATAAAACTAAGTAGATTTGTTAATAATTGGCGATGTTGTGTATGTTTTATCAAAATCATATAATATGTGGCCAAAAGCCCACTGGTCGGTATTGGGTTGTACTGAGTTGAATACAATCATTATCTACTAACTAATATATAAAAATGTACTGCTGTTCGTTAGTCTTGACCGATTTGGCTAATTTTGGTCTTGAATTATTTGTGGAAGTCCAAAGAAGGTGTAATAACGTGTATTAAATAAAAACAAGAAAGCTCGAGCGGAGCTGCGCGGGTCAACTAGTTACTTATAAAATACCACTAGCAAATTTTAAAAAAATACAAAATTTTACCGATGTTCTGTTCACACGAAACCAGCTACTTACCGCGTCGGTATAAATGGGACGATCTCAACCAATATCCCAAATAGCCAAAAAATATCATCAAAAGTATCAAACACGAAATGTAAATAAACACGTATAACGAACACTTTCTACAAAGCAAATTGAATGGAGGTGCCAATACTCGGAAGTGGCTCATTTCCTCTATATTTGTTGTCACTGGCCTATAGGCATTAAATTTTCTTCTTCGTCCCATCGTGCGCCGGTTTCCGGGTATGATGTCCGGACCCTCCCTCATCTATTGGACAAAAGTGAATTAAGACTCCTTCGCTTTCATTCTATTGACCTTTACGGGTATTCGTTATCGAAAATCGAAGCTAATAGTTTCCGACGATAGGAACAATGAGCTCTGTTGCGTTTCTACTATTGTGTTCCAACAATCCTTATTTGTTGAAACTATTTCAAGACTTCAATATTTGAAGTCTTAAAAACGCATCATACAAAGCTGTCTAGCAATGGCAATGTTACTTGAGTTTTGTAGTGGTTTTTTAGGACTAACTAGTCGAATATTAAGAATCTATTTGGCGTCTCTTAAAAGTACTTGTTTTGAAAACTACTATCGCAGGTACGAAGTTCGCTTATAGAGTACGTCTGAGTTAAATATTATAGTAACTTTTTAAGAAATAATCAGGTATGTACAATGGAAGATAATAACGCTTGCACCAATTTGAAAATATGCTGTAATAGCTTTACCTTACTATTACAGCAGTTTGTAACGTTAAAACTTATACGCTTTCGTATAACTTATTATACAAAAACGTGTGAGTTCGTCAGAACTCACACGTTGTTGTTATATGAGATTTTTAAGAGATCACACGAATTTTCTTTTTTGAGTTAAGTCACATCATTCGTGTGATCTCTTAAAAATCTCATATAACATATAGTCTGGATAAGACATACTCTATATAAAATGATAAAAGAACCCGTGTTCATCGCACACGAACCTAATTTTATCAACCACAATGTCCAGACAAAGGTTGTCTGGCTCAAATCGCCTACAGCGATAAGAACGCCACTTGTTCTTGTACTAACATTTATTTATTTTTATCCAGAATATAGAGATTACAAATGCTCCTTATTTATAAAGTATTGGTTATGATAACAAAGAAAGTCTTGCACCGATGAACTAACTTCAAATACATCGAAAATTTATTCATAAGTGGTATTTACGTACTAGTTTCCCAGAGATAGAAGAATATTGTGTGATTTTGTGTATAGTAGGAAACTCTGTTTCTCTGGCACTAATTAAAGTATTCTAAAATCTATTCTGCCAAATCAACATAGTATGTGTAATTCGAAAGTGCTTATTCACCAAATCAAGGCGAAAATAGGGCAAGGTGCATAACGTATAATAATTCATTTAAACCATTACGGACCCACTGCAAAACTCGCGTTAAAACGATAAAATAATTATCACAACCTTCAATCAATACAATATTACTCCAAAACAATCTGCCTAGTCTAGACTAAACCAATTAAGTTCCCGCATCGTATAATAATCTCATCATTCAATTATATCAAACATTTACCGACTCGCAATAACATTCTGTAATCATCCATAAAACATGATATCGAAACAATAAACAACACTGATTACAAACACGGCTCAATCGCGAACATCCAACGATAAAAGCAATAAAAATCACTAAAACCCTTAGAACAAGTAGGTAAAAGGGGCCGCTATCGTACCAGTAAATCGGCCTTGTACAACTCCATTTGACACCTAAATACTATAAGTAGTATAAGGCGGAATCCTTCGGGCCGCGCCTAAGTCTGTAAACGCTATATAAATCGTATCGTACACTACGTAATGGCCCTAAGGGGTACAACGAAAAACTTCCCGAGAGCTATTAACTTTATTTAAGGGTGTTATAAAGCGTTTTCTACGTTATCAGTATCCCTTGAGCCTAGTTCGGTATGTCCTTCGGCTATTGGCATCGCGTCCCGAGGGGCCAATAACTATGGGACCTCGCGCAGGTGCCGGTTATATTTGAAAAGTAATTAAAAACTTGAGCTGTAAAAGTATTGGACTCGTCTCGTAAGTCGTTCGTGTTAATATTTAGGAAGGTCAGTATCGATTTGAGGCTGTAAAAGAAATGTGTGGAATGATTTACAACAGGCGGGTTGGTTCGGACGAGGTACGCATTCAAAATGCCTTATGAGAACTATACACTGTTCAAGGGCAAGAATAAGAAACAATATTCAAAAAACAGATGTAGGTATATTGTTTCTACTTGTCACAAAACTCTTTTATTGTGGTTTATTGAATAACTATAGTTTTATCTGATCACCTAAATAGACCAAAAATAGATGGTATTACAAATATATGTATCATTGAATGATTTCTCAAAAAAAATACTCAGATGAAAATAAACTCGATTGCTAAGATATAAAACTTATTATCTTGGTTCATAGAACCGTCAAGTTCTAATTATATTTATATACTTAAACACTTCAGAGTCCCGACGGGTTATACACAAGGATAAACCTAATGTAATACCGTAGGGACTCAGTAAAGTGTTGGACTGACGGGAATCGGAACTGCCAAGATTGTATGCCTATAGTAGTTATTGTATAATTATTAAACCGTACATTTACCGTTCATGAATTTCATATAATTCTCCTTCGTTATTTTGTTAGTTTGTTTAATTCAGCGGAAATTATTAAAATTATTATTATCTTTGCCCAGCAGTGGACACTCAAACAGGTTGAGGAAAAAATATATAGAGGTATATATGTATATATCTCAAGAAATACTAAAGCAGATATTATAACAAAATTAATCGGTTGAAATAAATAACCTAGCTTTACTAAAACTATACGAATAACTTCCATTCGATTCGTTCAATCTTAACCCAACGCATGAGGGCAAAAGTAGATAGGACCAAAAAATCCAATCCAATATTTAACTGCCATAGGTACGGGGCTAACTAATCGTTTACCTATACCGGAACAATCAATCGCACCCGCCTTAATTTTCCAGCCAATAACGGAGGCCCACACAATCCATTCAAAGTACCTAATTAATTGGACAACATATTTTTCCATGCGGATCACGTATTCGCCAGGTGACGTCATGAAAAATACACCCTGTAGATATACGTATGTACGGATGTGTGCATTTGGCGTTGAAACGTCGTTTTTATAGCTCGGACAGTAATTAACGTGGGCCTGGGGACGACAAATGAAGAACGGATGGTGTTCGGTGCAAGCCGTTGATTTGTTACAATAGACGTTTCACCCTGTTGTTAGATTTTCCAGTTTGATTTTCAAATCGGATTAAAGAATCGACGTTGTTTTTCCAGCATTTTTTATATCCACCAAGTCATGCTAGCTTGTACACGATTTTCAGCAAAAAATCTTTCGAAAATGAAAACGTTTAGTCGTACATTGACTATTTATTTTCCGTGCTAATGCTTCAACATCAATCTTCGTCGGAAAACATGGACAAACTTGTAAAAAAGTTTTTGAGTTTTTACAAGATCGCGTAATAAAATCTCGTAAGAAGTCGGAACTCGGAGGTTTTTTGGAAGTTGGGTCGACATTCGCATTCGTAAAGAGCCTTTGTCAGCTCATTTCTCACATTCTGATTGAGATGGACCGTCTTGCATAAATCTGAAGCATTTCATTTTGCTCCCGCAGGAAATATTTCAAGTTATGAACAAGAACTCATAATTTTTCCTAATGGATGTTTCTAAGAAATTATGTTGTGATTGTTGCGGGATAAACAAACATTTTGCAAATCCATTTTATTTACACGATGGTTTCATATACAATATACTGCAAAAATGCCGTTACTAAGGCGCCCGCTAAAGGCGTTAGCCAGATTTTTATAAATTTCTCGATAGCTAGCTGGTTGTCGATAGTCGACAATGGAAGAAAAATACAGTAATAAGTTACATTATAATTTATCAAGTACCTAACTCACAAGACTACAGAAAGTCACGTAAACTGAAAGAACTTCGATATATGAAAAGTGATAACACATCAGTTAATACAAAAAGGCTCACATCCTGTGTAAATATCATTTTTCACGAAACGTGGCCGATATGAAAGGAGATGAAATCCCGGCTCGAATAGGCTTAAGACTTTATTCCGGGGTAGGTTATATCCACACTAACGACCTTGTGATGAACCGTAGAGGCGTGTAACGCAAACCTTTGATAACTTTGTGAATACTGACGCATGATTTTAATTTATATTAGGTACAGTAACCAACATAAATGCCGAGTCATATTTTAAATCTTAAGGAAGAAATTTAAATTCAAAACATTATGCATGAAAAGAAGAACATTAAGTAGTAGTAGTCACATAGTTAATGTAACATGGGCTCAAATCAACCGCCTAACAAAGGATTTTACATGTATATAGACGTTTTATAGACTCATGAAAATATGTCCCGTAACAAACATTACAACGTTCTTAATGACAAATACCTCTCAGTCGACATAAAAAAAAATAGAAGTGCTTAGTTAAAATGACTAGAGATCAATTTCAGTTTACCAAAAGCGAGTCAGTAGGAAATACTTTAAACTTAATCAATAATAATATCATATTAATTTAGTCCTGTGTATAAAACAGCTGGTGGTCAGGTCACATCACGTGTCATTAGCAGGTCAGCGGCGGTCGGCTGCCAAACAAAGGGAGCTCTCAATCACGCGCGTGCAAGGCTTGTCGAATGCAGTCCCAACTAAGGGCACTTCTGTGGCATACTGTACTGTTTTACTCGTTTAGATTTTTTGTAAGGCTAAAACGATGCAAGAGTTGTGAGTTGAAAGTTTAATTTTATTAGTTTTTGTGGTATATTTTTACTTTATTGTAAAGTTCGGAGTTTTTTTTTTTATAAAACGTTCGAAGTAAAAAGACTTCATAAAAAATATTGCACTACGTAGACCAACGTAAATAAAATATAGTTTTATTAAAATCAGAAGGTTTAATCGATAAAATTATGCTATTATCAATGAAGGTACCTTTGTTTATAAAAAATGAAATACATGAAACAAACACATTTAATATCGTGAATGCTACTTATGATCTTAACAAAATTAATTACTTTCACGTACATTTCTTTCACAAAATAATTATCTAGAAGATAATTAACAAATACCAAAAGCACGTCATGTCATAACGCCTAATATTAGTATCATACATCATGTTACAAGCTCAATCCAATTAACTATCCACATTCTTATTTACTAGTACTTACTGAAAGTGATAGTCCAGACTCCAGACATTCCTAATGTTAATACACTTCTCACAATCCATGATTAATAACAACAAATATTCTACGATAAATCGAGCAATACATTTTCTCAAAATGAAATACGCTGACATGGCGGCAAATAGCAATAAATTATAGCAAAATTGTTTATTTATTAATTAACGGTGCATTGAAATATTACCTGCAGTTTGAGCTGATTATGCAGTAGACAGTGTGATATCGACCTGTTTTGTATTCCGGCGGATAAAATAATATGTTTGTTCAGTTTATGTTTACATTAAATATGAAATACAGTGTAAAATGAACTGTACTGTTGATAAAGTACCAGTAAGTTTAACTTTACTATACAATAAAGTAGCAGTATATATGTGTTGTGCTGACTTGTTAGAAAAATTAATACTTATTCTTAGAAGGTGAAATAATAATTGACCTCTCAAATTACCTTATTAGTATGAATGAATTATAGTGCGGTCTAGTCAAAGTAGACTGTCCGTTTGTTTCAAGCAATATCAAATAGTAAAGGTTGAATCTAAACACTTTATCGTACAAACCACAACTACAAAGTATTTTTAGATTAATAGATCTACGAGGTAGATTCAAAATAGAAAGTTGTATTATACTTTGACATCGATATTAACTCGGAATACTGATATAATAATTATACAACAGTTGTTATTAACAAGTTTCTTATCTCTTTATTAATAGCTTTGACGATAAACATGACAAAAGCCTAACATAACTCAAAAATTATTTTTAATGTTTGCAAATAAGCAAGATATTAAAGTAAGTTTAAATCATTACCTGTTTATCTTTACACTCAACTTCGATAAATGCTGAACGAGTTTGAAATAATCCAACGTTGTTGTGATTCAAGATAAAACGAAAACGGATAACATTTCTTCGTTGTTACACTTTTCTTTTTCTCAACCTTCAATCACGGTTAAGTAGCCGTTCCCCTCGTAAATATAACAGATTGCTATTCCATAGAATCCCTAACAGACTTCCTGCAAGTAAGTACAGCGGTAAAAAACGTACAAAATAGAAAAGCGTTCAGTTGTTTCCATAACCAATTCAAATTCCCACGATCGGGATATTCCACTTTTTCCTTGTTATTCAATTTGTTTAGAAATATAAAACAGCATCATCGATGTTCCCTTTCTAAACGTTAACTAAAGTTCGAATTCTAAAAAATAAAGAGACCCTTCGTAAGATCGAGGTCGAGCCGAACTGTGTTAACCACAGGCGCGATAAAGAAGGCAATTTCCTAAATAGGGCTTATGAGGATTTCCCTAATGTTGGACAAATAATGGATTGGCACTCGCCAAAGATATACCTTGCTGCAAGTTCCAGTAGACAACAAAGCATCGAGTGTGTATTTTGACTTTGATGTAATTCAGAAAGTCGTGTCGTGTGAATGAGGACCTCTTCCTTTATGTCCTGCCACTTTCAAGTACTCTATGTAGAGGCGTTTACCCGATGCTAGTTCGTTTCATCGAGTTCAAGATCTGTCGGTGCTTTGTGTCATAGTATCTTTGTATTTTCGTTCCATTAGTTCTTCTCTTCATTGTCTTAATATTGAGTTATGGATCTAGCTAATGGACAAGTTCTTAGTGTTTCGACGTGAATTACTTGTTTTGTTATAAAGAGTTCTTTGTTGTTTTTTGTGGCTGTTTCCTCACAATCATATTATACATCGTATTTTTTTCCGCGGCAGTGTTGTTCTATAAAAGATCATCCTGTAATCTAATCTGCAGGACAAAACAGGGGATTAGTTGGCACAAAAGATTTCTGTGGAAAGAAATATTTTCGCCTTACTGGTCTCCACAGACAAATATAATTAAGGACAAATTCAGAGAAAGTATTGGGACTAAAGTTGGACAAGCGACTGCCTAGACACAAAGGCAATTTGTGACGTCCTGTCAATTACACTAGTTTGTCTACAAATATAAAGAACATTTCTAGTGAATTTCATGTGCTTGACCATGTAGAAAACTAGCTTTGACCTTTTTTTGTTGATATATTATTATTATATTTTATTTAAGTACTATAGCTTTAAATAAACAAGGATATTTGGTTTTATCCGTATTAGTTCTAAATAAAGCAAATCATTATCACTTTTCATAAATGTAACCTGAGATTTAAACTATATTTAGACTACATTATAAAATCAACTTAATGTCACCTTCACTTACCCGACAAAGTAATTATAGTAAAACTAATAAAAAATTAAAGCCTACACAAAAAGGAAAGTTTAATTAATTTTCATGAGCCTCCCACGCGATAACCTTCTAAACACCTACATTAGTACATATATAATTTGGTTTAGAAAACACTACTCGTTGAACATTCAACCTTCATACATTATTCACAAGAAACGATTTATAGAAACAAATACTGTAATATCACTTTTGTATATGCTAAGCTACAGATACAACATGATACAATCAATAATATAACACTAATGCGAAAAAGTAGGTGAAATATTTCACCGAGAAAATATTATCATTCGATGCTCGAGATACAGGGATCCCTAAAAAGGGATGTATCTTTTGTAAGGCTCTCGTCTCGGAGCGGGGTGTATCGTGAGAGAGGCACGTTCGATTGGATAGAAGCGTCGGCTACGCGAAGTGCTAGCCAAAGGGTCCTAATAGCATTTTTATAGCAAGAGCCTGAAGGGCGCAACACAAAAATTGTTTTGTCGATACAATACTATTTATCTTTGATTACTATTGTGTTGATTAAATTACAACGGTAATTTGAAACCTTTCTACATTTATCTTCAGACTGTAGCCTTCGGAAAGTCAACAACCCGATATTCCTTTGTTTTAGGCTAACAACCTTAAGTTGATTCCCAACAAAGCAACGTCACGAACCTGACACTGAAATACTCCATTTATTTTGTTTTAATCTGTTGACTTATCCGCAGTTGATAGATTATGAAATTCATTACTCGAATAATAATATTCGTCAGACGTCAAATTTCTCTTCGATCATTCTCAAAGTTGGTTGTAACAAGGTTTTTTATTAGACGCCTTGAATTATACGCAATCGCGTCGGTAGCATAATACTGTAAATTAAGATTTACATAACCAAAAACTTGAGAAAACACAATTACAGAAGTTTTAACATAGAGCCTGTAACCGTGGTAGGTAATCACATTTGTCGGGAACTTGCTAGGAGAAAATTGTCTTTGGTGCTTGTAACGCGGCTCTGCCCTTACCACTTGCGCTTGTTGACAGAGTCGAGACGTCTTCCACTAGAAAATACAAAAAATGTGCTCTACTCTTTGACGTTCGACGGCTATCGATTTTTCGATTCAGTAAATAGTAAACATTTGTATTCTGTTCGTTGTATTATGGGCTAGAGTTATCGCTTAGAATTTATGTACGCATAAATGGATAAGTCGTATTGTATCTACCTTCATTTAGTACACCATTTATAAGACTCCACCTACTTTTCAGATTACAATCAGTCATAATTATTAGGTCTGATGTAGAAATGAACATGTAAACTAACATCTTCTTGTTAAGTCGGCATGTTCAATTGAGAGCAGCGCATACTAATGATAATGCACTCCACACATACATAAAGCCAACAGTAGTTAACATAATCACATACCGACGGTCCCTACGTACAATAACCTAATTGGAAAACGCAAATTTTACAGGAGAGCGGTTTGAAGTTTCAAACACTTGTATCTCAAGTTCTATCAATCGCAGAGCTATGAAATTTTGCACGAAGTCTTTATTTGTTGTCTTTTATGAGAAAATAAAATAAAAACGTTAAAATATATTCATTTTATTTCAACTTACCTGACGATATTTTGATGGCTTTACCTTTATCTTTTACATTTTTCATTTTCTTTTTTGCGCGAGCGCAACAAGCCCGCATGTGGGAGTTACGGGGGAGGCGCGCGGGGGTGTTGTTGACTTGCCAATGTAAAAATTAAATGTCTTAACTCTCACTAGTGACATTTTACATTGGAAGTGTTGTAGTTCTGGGGTTTGTCGAGTGTTGATTTAGGGTAGAATTAAAGCATTTTTACTAATTTTTCTTTGATCAATCGAAAGTATATGACAACCGGAAGGTCACGGAAACAAAAAAGGCAAATCCCGTAAGTACCACTTGAGGGAATGTACGTAGGGACCGTCGATACGAGTAACATGTTCTTCGAGTTAGCATCTGTATTAGTTAGTAGCTCTTGCTCCCGACTCCTTTTTGCGTGGAATATATTTCTGTAGCCTATGTGTTGTTCTAGTACATAAGCTACAACATTACCACGTAACATCAAAATCCGTTTAGTAATTTTGACGTTATTCAGTAACAAATATAAATCCAAATTTTCGCATTTATAATTATAGGTCCAAGGGCAATTTCCTAGAGTCGGTACTATCGAGTATCGAGAGTTTGACATTTAAAATTTACTACAAAAATATTTTCTACAGCAGCGGTAAGAGGCGCTGATCTAATTTTCATCCAATATTTATCGCTAGGTTACCGGTTGTCGATAGCTGAAAGTGATAAAAAATCGCGGTACAGACCTTGTGATAAAACTCTTACTAAAAAGAATTAACAAAAGTAACGTATTTGTTTATTCTTATATTGAATTACATATAAAGACAACATCACGACCATTAGTATCAACATTTTCTATGTAAATAAATCTGGTGGCTACTACCTTAATACCGCGCCGACTTTCAAAACTGTGTGGGTTGATAGAATAATTTAATTAGAACGGGTTCCGAATTAATTTATTTCCAAACCAATCTTTTGTAGGTAAGTTACTGTATAATTTATAAACTTTGTGTTGATTCGTTTGTAGAGAACTAATGGCGATGAAGAGAAAATAACGAGTCCCCATTGCTGTTAACCTGCCAGATGCACACTACCCTTATATACATAGATACGTAATATTCTTGGATAATAATTACTTTTGAGTTTATGCTATACGGGTTTAATTAATCTTATAAGATACCTCCTGTATTATTACATCTTAATGTCAATGTTATAATAGACTTTGTGGCAGTTTCATTTCAGCAGGTCAATACAACAGGACATGTCAAGTAAAGTACGTTTTTGATTGATCAGATAGACATAATTGACATTGAGCAAAATATCAACAGCGTTCTATTGCGACTGTAACCCGGAATATGGAAACATATTGAATGACCTACCAACATTTGACCCACTTGTCGAAAGCACCCTCTAGTACAATATTTTACAAAGCCATCAATGAAATGCATCGAGACCGAATCATTTATTCACCGAGTCAGGAGAATACTGAGAATTGCTCCGAGATTCGCAGCCGTAAGCGAATTCTAGCAATTTGGGTATAAGGCCTTCATCTACATAATGATGCTGAACTAGTATTTGAAACATTAGGATTTACATCAGGCAAACATTCTGACGAACTGAAGGCGAAACAGTGGATCATTTACTTTCTGTGCTAAGTTCACGGAATGAATCTCAAAATTTAAATAAGTGTTCCACTTCTTGAGCACTGTTGTTTCGTCGCTGCAGGTTTAAATGCAAAAAGGCTTTAAACCTAGAGTACAAACAGACTTAATCAACTCTAAATCTCTATCAATGTTGTGAAGAACACTTAATGTTTGTATTGTTTTGAATACGTAAAAACCTGGAGATTTCGCTTATCATCATCGTCTGGAACTCCAATAACACTTTAAAAATCGTCAACAAACAAAGCCTTAAAGACACTTAAAGGAGAGCTGAGACATAAAATTAAATTACCTTAAACTTAATTACATTAAAATCAACTTTAGTTTGCGAAGTCTGAAAGTCCTCGAAAGTTTGGGAGATCATTTACTTACAGGTACGTCGCTTGGTCACAAAGTAAAAGCACTCGTAAACAAAATAGACAACGGCCGAAGAGAACCCTACTTCAGGTCACGAATAAATACCCAAAGGGAAAATCTAGCTGGAAACGTCTTGAAACAGTTTGTTAAATTATTCGATGTAGAATTGGAAAACAAAAAGGAACGCGAATTGAAATTGTAGAGTGCTGTAACTACATTCAAGCTTTCGCAAGATTTTTTCGTCTGGGTGATAAATCTTGAAAAAATTTCCTTCGGATTCTGAATTTCATTTCGGTAGATAGTTGCTCTGTGTGAAATGAAAGTAATTTTAGATGTCCATTTTACTAAAGCTAAACGTCATATCTATACTATACTAATATTATATACTAATATTATAAAGCTGAAGAGTTTGTTTGTTTGTTTGATTGTTTGTTTGTTTGTTTGTTTGAACGCGCTAATCTCAGGAACTACTGGTCAGATTTGAAAAATTCTTTCAGTGTTAGATAGTCCATTTATCGAGGAAGGCTATAGGCTATATATCATCACGCTGCGACCAACAGGAGAAGAGTAGCAATAAAAAATGTTACAAAAACGGGGAAAATCTTGACCCATTCTCTCTTATGTGACGCAAGCGAAGTTGCGCGGGTCAGCTAGTTTATTATAATATACCTCCCAGATATCTACAGATATTCAAAAAAATAACAATTTGGCCAAAAAATTCAATCATTCGTATAAAACAGCATAACACAACAAACCAATACACATACTTTCCGTTTTCCTTCAAGAACATTCTCATAAAAAGCAGACGTATAAAAAAGCCATAACACACCACCGATCCTCATCCGCCTTGTAAACAAAAACTTGTGCACATTAAATATCTGTGGGCAAGTTTATCCAGTAACTTTATTTCCTTTGGGCGACCATGCCTCAGGAACCCTCCGATTCACTCGGAAGTCTTCGATAATGTGATATGCGAAGCTCAAATACGCCTACCCTTGCGTTTGAGGTTAAATATACGAGTATATTTTTGCTTTGTGTTGCGCCTTCCTTGTTTTGATGTTGGTTTAATATTTTCTGTTTGGTTGGCACTATTGAAAATAAATATTTGAACTCTTTGTCAGATTGGTTTTCAGATTATTGCTTGCATTCTTGAAAAAAGCTTTGTACGATGGAAATATAGTATAATCACATTATGATGCAACATGAACTATGGTCGTATCCGTTTAACATTTTGTATACAAAAGTTCAGTTTTCACAGGACACGACCCATAAATACGAATAAAACCGGCTTTAACAATAAATCATAATGTGAAATTCACACTACATTTACAAGTACTGCAAACATATCTCAAACATTCTGATTTGAGTGTACGCCAAGCCCGACGTTTTTTAGATCGAGCAATAGTATCGTATTACCCGAGTTGTGAGTTCATTTGGTTGCACGTCGAGTTGCTCGTAGTAACGTAATATGCAACGTCGTCGCAACGTCGATATTCACTGTTTCACCTGCTTTGCCATTCAGAGCGGGCGACGTGCACTCCGGGCTGATACGACACTGGATACACCGCCTTTTATGTTCCTGGTAAATGTTAGCCAACCGCATTTATGTATACAATATACAGCCTTATAGTAGCATCTGTTTTGTGGATCTAATCTTCCGTCTTTTGTAGAATTTCTTAGAAACTTTAGTACTTCGGTATTGTATTTTGTTTGTATCTTGATCGATATAGTTTTTAATTTAATAGGAAAGCCAAATACTCATACCATGACGTTCAATATGGCCTCTTGGTGTTATCTTCTGAAAGTTTTGCAATACCGTAGAAACAGTGATTTTGTTTTCATATTCTTCACGAATGATATATAGCGGAATCCTCTTGGTCGTTATTATGCATCGTCTTTGCATATCCTTTTCAGTTTATCCCCATCACACACAAGGATCTGCAAAATATTGATAGTCACGGACCCTAACATTCAAGTTGTATGTAAAAGAATCCGAGTCGAATTCACAAAACATTGTGAGCATAAATATTTTGTTGATACAAACTCAAACATAATGAGTTGGTCGAGAGTAAATTTTTCAGAAAAACGTTTGGCGTTGAAGAGGGAAAACGGCTGCGTAATTAGTAATAAGAATTGGAGTAACTTCAAATTTCTTTTTTTTCTGCTTTAAAAACAGATCCCTCTCGGAAATAACTTGGTTTGAGAATTTATAAACAAAAGATTCCGCTTTTCTGTTGTTGTGGGGCCTGACGAAGCGTGAATCTCAATCGAGAATAGGCTGTTATGATAATTTTTCTTAATGAGGCAAGTTTTCAAGTGGTGAATTTGTTCAATGAATTTCTTTTAAGAATTTGAACAGCGTATGAAAATTATATTTATATGATTTCTTCGTTATTGCTTATACCGGGCTGCCAAGTTTTCGAAGAAAAGTACTTTACGTTTTCATAGGAGTCATACAGCACTAAAGCTTATCAAATATCAATACTGTAGCAGCATGCTTGAAGTGATCAATTCGACGACAAATTACTTACTCATATCCCACGAAATTTGGTAGCAACCGCCAAATGACATCAAACAAGAACTATACATCACAAATACATATACAAATCAGTGTTCTACGATGTTCCAAGACCCTGCTGCTACGAACTTTGTTCATCAACAAACTACTATTTCATAATATGGCAACAGACTGGCTGGCAACATAACTATACGAACACAGTCACAGTGCACGGAGTGAAAATGGCTACTTACATTTCATCCGAAGTTCCGAAAGTTAATAAGGTGCACCTGGCTTAGGTTAACTGAGTCTACACCCTATTGTTGGGGTGTTATGGAAATGTGCTTGCTATGATTTACTTTTTTATGTTTTGGTATTACATTTTCGTGGAGAGTCAAGTTTTTAATTGAACCGTCAATGGTACTGCATGTTTCATAGATCAGAGATATTTTTAAGTACATATGTGTTGTTTTTTTTATTCAATTTCACGATATTTGTAAGATGCTTCAACTACGCGAATTCCACTGAATGTTTCTGGAAATTAAATGAACGCAACAAAAGATTGTTTCCTTTAAGTAGACTATGATATTCATAATCTAACGCTTTACTTTCCTTTAAATCAGTTTAGCCGTTTAACTATAAAAGATATAAGGCGTTGTTTTTATTTGCAACTTATTTGAAGTTCAGATTTCTTTAGATCTTTTGATAGAGATTTATAGTAAGATCGAAATACTATCAACAAAGTTTCTATCTTAAAGCTGTGACGTAACTAGATTTCTTTGAAATATAAAAACTAGGATTGCAATCGAAGTTTGTTTTGCGGTCGGAAGTCAATTATGAGGGAACCCTTACAGCTAAGATCATTTTTGCAGTTTACTATTTAAACTTAAATTACAATTTTATACGAGTTTTAGATCTATAATTTAAGATTAAAAACCTAAAGAACTAAAAACGTATCTATACTAATATTATAAAGCTGAAGAGTTTGTTTGTTTGTTTGTTTGTTTGTTTGTTTGTTTGTTTGTTTGAACGCGCTAATCTCGGGAACTACTGGTCCGATTTGAAAAATTATTTCAGTGTTAGATAGCCTATTTATCGAGGAAGGTTATAGGCTATATATCATCACGCTACGACCAATAGGAGCAGAGTACCAGTGAAAAATGTTACAAAAACGGGGAAAATTATGATTCTCTTATGTGACGCAAGCGAAGTTGCGCGGGTTAGCTAGTCTATTATAAAGATAACTTTATAAAATTTGACTGCAGTTAATACATCGTAACTGATTTTGTTTTTTTAATAATAATACCTATTATCTGCACTTTGACTATATTATTATCAAGAGCACAATACTGTTTGACTATTGTTTTGTTAATTAAATTACAAACAATATCGAAATATCTTTAATGTTAATTTAATTTAAAATCAAATTCTAAGCTCTCAGACTTCTGATAGTAATAGCTTTAAGTAATTTTATTCATGCTATTTATACTTTTAACTGTGAAGCGTATATTGAACCTACGACACAATAGATCCCTAGGTTTAATCGTGTCTTATGACTTCTGTACGTATGATTCTCTTATAGTAGTTAGCAGATGCCTTTTCTCGATATGTTCATTTCGGGAAAACGTCACAAACATAAACATTACTATCGTTCAAGAAAAACTTTTCTATGAATAATTTCTACCTGTTATACACATAAATAATACATCTTCTACCATCTTCATGTAAGACCCCGGCCATATTTAAAAGGATCAACAAAAAGCAATACATTTTCATCAAAGTAATCCAGTTTGAAGTCAGCTGCTCTCTCGTTAGGATGCTTACCGCGTATAATCTAATACACGGCGTTGTAATATGCCGTGTTGATCGCAAGTTTATTATGAACCACACGAACGAGAGGCTTGGTACACTGTGTGTTAGTATGTGTGACTGTGTACACAAACTTAAGCTACCGTTAAACGTGCAATAATATCGCGCAATAAGTTTGCACAATTTTTTTGCGCAATTAAATTCAACGTCAGTTTGTACCGTAACCTTCAAAAATGCTGTGTAATATTATTGAGTGTCTTTAAGCGGCTTTAGGCTTAAAAGCTTATCTAGATAGCTATTTAATGTGAAAAGGAGGTTTAAACATCTACTACACTATACAAACAAATTAAAAACAACTCTTAATGAAATCGCTGCAATAAAATTATGAAATATTTTACAAACCACATTATATTGGTGAAAATTGTTCAAATTACACTGACATGCATTTTACATAAACCTTAACAATAGCTAATTGAGTGTCCTCTCGTCATTATAGTAATATTTGTATCAATTTGTAATAAATGGAATTTGTTTTTAAATGTGAAACAAATGTGTGTGCTTTGCCTATCTACCCTTTAATGCGACTTTCTACCAATATCGATTATCAACAACCAGCAAGCTGTCGACAAATTTTGTATGATAATCAGTAATCAGCGCCCCTAACGGAAACCCTAAGAACTATTTTTTGGGACAAATTATTGATACTCGATATCTAAATATATAATTTAGTCACTCATTGCTTTATAGTTGAAGGACCAGTCTAACCCTTCCAGCTTTTTACTTAAAAAATATCCTACAATTTCTCTAGAATATAAAATATTTTTAGTAGAATAAATATATAAGAAAATATTAAAAGCAATGGTTTCGGGAAACTGTGTAATCTAGAAGGCAGTAATATTAATAGTTACAAATGTACGGCCCTACATTACACACATCTGTATTCAGTTGGTAATCTTAGTATTTATCTATCTCTTCTTTACGAGTTTGCTGTCTCTAGTATTTTTCTTGACGATTAAACGTGTGTGTAATAGTATGTATGAACTTGTGTGAGAAAAGACGTCTGTGAAAGAATATCTGTCTCTTGCAAACTTATTTCATTTTGAGTTGACAAATATCACAAGAACCATAAATAACATAGTTAAAAATGTAAGTATGAATCTACATTATACGTGTATTATGAATACAATATTTCTATACAAGTTGTATAGGAAAAACATTCGAAAACAAAAACTAGGGTCAGTGGAAAGGATTTTAAACACGATGACACTGAAATGGTAGGTAATAGATGCGGTTTATTGCAAAACTAAATATTGAAGTAATGCAATGCAAGCATAATGTCGATTTGAACATGAAACTCGAAATCAATTCAAGAAAACAATTGAAAATATATATCTTCCTTCTGCGCAGTTCCCTCACGTTTTAAATGTTCATCAACGTATTATTATTATTCTATATATCATAATTCCTAAAGACACGGTGTTATAGAATAGTTAAATATTAACGTTCGTGACTATACACTGTGAGGAGATTTTATCAGTATTACGTAGCGAGTGTCGCGTAACTTCCGCAACTAAACCGAGATACCGATAAGCTGACGTCAGATAAGTTCTTAGAATTTTTCATGCAGCTTAGTGTTTGCATGAAAGTTGTTAGCCCCGGCTTTACGTAGAGTGGCTAGATGTTTTCAAAGATAATGCATCTGACGTACAAATAGCGCTGTTGTAAAATGGTTTAACCTTTCAACTAGCTGGTATTATGAGTGTTGTGGTACTAATTATAGCTTAGTTAGTTGTACATTTGTTTTGAAATCGTGGCTTAAAATATTTTTAGCTTAAAGATTATATATTAATATTTATATATATGTCTTTATTTTTAACATGTAGAATGAAATAATCGCTCATTTTCAGCTCATTAATGGCTACACACGAGATTAGAACGAACCAACCAGGTTTTCCGAATTTACAACCGTCAAAAGCTTTTAGACAATCGAAATAAACATCAATGATTCTAAGTGGTTTTATCGTTCATAGTTACGTATAAAATACAGACTTGTACTAAGTTCAAATGCAAATCTCTTCCTCAAAAATGTACACCAAAACATATAATATACTAGTACTTAATACATAAACACTGAACACATTATTGGATTGAGATGGAAAGATTGTCCAGTGACGTAGGTTGACGTCACATGATAGATGATCCAAATCCTTTTTCGTTTTCGATGGCGAATATCGTCTAGTCAATATTGGTTTTTAAAATGGCCCCGTTGATGTTTTACGGGATTCGCGAGTTTTTTCACATCGTAATGGATTAAGTTTAACGTGTAGTGTATTTCTTTTGAAGTGTTAGCATGTATTGATCGGAATTGGAACTAGTGTTTTTTACTTTTTATAAAACTAGAAATGGTAGTTACTAACCAACAGGCTAGTTCTCAAATAGAAAGTTACTATCAACTATCTAGAAATCTTAAATATTAAATATAGTGCATAATTAGTTCCTATTACGTCCGCTAGAGGCAATGATCAGCTTTTCGAAAAAACATTACCTATAGCTAGTCAGTTGTCGATAGTTGATAGTAGTAGGAAACCTACTCTCTGTACCAGTAAAATTTGTAAAAAAATTTATATATATTTGCGTAAAAAAATAATACGAAACAGTTTGACAAGAAGGGACATTTGAGTAATAAAATATCGTTAGGCAAAGAAAGATTACAAAAAGCCTACGGATCAAATATATATCGTTAAAAGAAAAAACTATTATCCAGAACGGTCTATTATAAAATCAACATTGTAAACAAAACTATTATCCACTTTATTCAACAAACTACAGTAATTACTTATTAGTCGTATTCAGTAAAACTGCTCTCTCGTTAGAGGCTAATTTATAAATTCAAATCAAATGAATAGTTCATTACTATAATGACAGTGTCACGTGACAAACGCAATACAATCCTATGTGGAATAGTCCAGAACGTAAACATATTAAATGCTGTGTTTTAAAATTATAAATTAAATGTACTAAATTAATTATTATTATTATCTACCCCATGAATTAGGCACATTTACTTGCAAAAAAATTGCCGAATTCTAAATGTGGGTACACCAATAGCTGTCAACCTCACAAGGCGGGACGATCTCACGATATCGTAGGAAAGGTGACTGAGATTACGTTTTAAAGAAAATTATTTGTGGTTTACGTAGCACTCATATGCAGGGAATACGGTGTTTCAAAGGTATTCCTTCAAAAAAATCGAATATCTTATTAAATATGTACGCCAACGTTTTTTTATAAATCTACATGACGTTTTATGTACTTCGAGTTTCATGTACTAATTTTCATGAAACAGAAAAATATATACATTTTCAACATTCCATGGAATGGGCGTCGGTACTTGTCATATGCCTTTACATTATATTTTCCAAGTATTTCGACGAGATATCAACACGTACAAGCGAAATTCAAAATGATATTATTTTATTATGAAAGGTTATACATAAATTACGAAAACATTAGCTCAATCAAAGTTAAAAAATAAAACAAAATTGTGTTTGTGTGGTGACTCTTCGCCTCAGGGTTGGGCCACAATACAAAAGCACGAAATTCATTGTACAATAAAACGGTAAATATCTTTGTATTTGTATTATTTATTTAGGTTATACTCATTTTTTAAGCTTCGAAATGTTTATAAATCCAGTGGGACCTATTTATTTTTGGTGTTAGGTACTCAGAATCCGTAGTGTTACTGTTGATAAATAATATAATTTAATGGCCTGTTTTTGTGAAAGGATTTGTACAAAACTCTTTTGTTTTTTCACTTATTAGTAAATTGAAAGAGACGAGACATATATTTGACTGTCTCTGTGGTCAGGGCGGTATTGTATTTGATAACTGATCATTAGGTCTCGGCATCGATTCCTGGGTCGGGTAAGTAAGATGTAAGACTTCTCTAATAGATATAAAAATCTTTTCAATGAGTGCCCGAAGTATGGTTACGTGTCCAGAATATGGCAACTACTCGCACTCTTTAGCGACTATACAAGACTAACTTTTTTTTTAGCCAAACATGCGTGTATTTTATATACTTCTCACAAAATATTTGGGTTTACCGGCATGATAGTAAAGACGTATGTTAATCATATTTTAAGCTCATTACCCATTATTACTAAAATAAAATGAGTGTACAATATGTTTATCAATCAGGGGACACAAATTGAAAGCAGCATTTCAATTCTATCACGATAGTTAGCACTTTCATATTGAATCTATTGGTCCTTTGTGGGATTAGAATAGTTAGCTTATTGGCTGTGGCCTCAGTCCAGTGCATTTTCATATTAATTCCTGTCAACAGCCGTGAATCACTAAGTGCTTTCTAACTGATGACCGGATTACTATTAGACTGATTGAACTATGGCAATAGAAAAGTATTTTAGCATTATTATTTTGCAAAGTTTTTTATTTAAATCTATACTAATATTATAAAGCTGAAGAGTTTGTTTGTTTGTTTGTTTGAACGCGCTAATCTCAGGAACTACGGGTCCGATTCGAATTTTTTTCTCACTGTTAGGTAGCCCATTTATCCAGGAAGGCTATAGGCTATATATCATCACGCTACAACCAATAGGAGCAGAATACCAGTAAAAAATGATACAAAAACGGGAAAAATTTTGACCAATTCTCTTATGTGACGCAAGCGAAGTTGCGCGGGTCAGCTAGTTATTATATTAAGAAGTGGATAAGTGAATAAATTGTTAGTTTTTTTAGTTTTATGACTCACGCACCAAGAACATATGCAGATCCAATAACTTTTAGAAACATAGGAACTACGAAAACGTTTGTGGATCACTTTTTTTGTATTTTTCATCTAAATTGAAACTGACACCTGCGTGCTGGAGGTACCACCATAACTGCAAATTATATACGTCGTCAAAATGTAAATGCCATCAGAAAGTGGCAAAACCATGGTCAATTACAACTAAAGCTACAGCAATAAATGTGTACTCATATTATATGTATGGTACATTAAAGTTGCACCGCATCTATCGGTGTTTATGTAAGCACTAAATACGTTCGCTTTTATGAGTGTACTCCAATGGAGAGCAAAGTGAAATGTGATGTACGACTTTGTATCGAGTGGTATTTTATCTAGATATTGGAAGCGCATTGTTTTTTCTTATTTCGTTAACTATATATTTATTGTAACACTTTTATACTAAGAAAACACTTCATTAACTAATATTAAAGTTTATATTTAAATTTTTAGGGCCCAATGCGGCAGAATTAATTTTATTAGAGTCTAAGTACGAACAAATTATATACCTATCTACACCAAAAGATCCTTAGCGACTTTTCCAATAAAATGCTTTACATTCTGCAATATGATGAATCCCAATCTCCAAATAAAGTTACTGTCATAAGAGAACAACGAGCTCTAAAACCTTGAGGGCTCTGATAAAGCTTTTTATGTTTGTAAATCTAACCCAAACTCCCATATATTCGAATCACGGTCTTCCATACTTTGCCAGAGAACCTAAACCTAAGTACCCAATCCTTAGAAATCATTATTCGATTACGTTCCATTCGTTCTACTTATGTTTTCAATACGCCAGGACTGAACATAAAAACAGGAGTTTAGTTTCCCAGAATTTGGCAAAATTTCATTCCCCCGTATTATTATCTAAGGTTTCAGCAAGTTCGACCTAAAAACCTTTCTTCGAGGATTTTTTTTCAACCTCGAACGCGAGTTTCGTGCGTTTTATGAGGGAAGTTGGGGAGTTGTACAGTTTACAAGGCCTGGGCCGAACATCTTCACTTCTTACGAACATTCGCCACGAAATTCAAGTCATGAACGCGTAATAAACACGACAATTTTTATCCCAATGAGAATACGCTTACTTCTGCTTGTTATAATAATGTGTGTGTGTCGAACACTGAGCTGAGTTTGAGACGGGTGCTTGAGTTAATGAAACCGTCATGTTACGCTGCCATGCCCATAGTTTTCGTAGGGGAAATATGTCTTAGCGTTTATACTTTAATCTTTCACGATACAATTATAAGAGCATGCTTAACGACACTGAATTATCAAAAAAATGTGATAGCTTTCAACTGTGCAAAATTTTACCACCTGAAACACAAAACCCACACAAACATACTTAACTTTTGGCAAAAACTTAAAATATATTACAACTTTTGGCAAAATCTTAAAATTAACCGTTCAACAATTGATCACGGTAAAAAAGTCTAGTCCTTTTTTTATACTTATATAGGTACCGAAAATACCTTTTTTGATACAGTTCCAGTAAGTCTCAACCTACGTACAGTTTTTTACCTTATTACTTGTGTTCTCAAAGAACCGTTGATTTGAAGGCTGAAGGGCGTACGTTTAATCTAATCTTCATATCTACGTCAGTCAACCAGCTACTCAGAAGATGAACCCAACCAAATTATGAAGAGAAAAAACTTTTTCTGCCCTCGAGGAAGAATTGCTTTATCGATTCAGGTTAAGCACAGGTAGTGACATCTCGTGGCATAATTTATGACAGTATCTTTTGCGTAATTAGAACAATTTTACCTATTTTCATGATAGATAAATGTGCATTCTGCACACTACACTTATAGAACTTAAACGAAGTTCTAAATGAAGGAAATTGTTTTAAATCAAACAGTACTTAAGTTCAACTTACTATATTTAGTTAATTTTGTTCGTCCGAGATAATCACCTGTTAAATGTCATAATTACGTAGGTTCAACTAGAAAACTTGCGCCAATTTTGGCATAAAAATGATTAATTCTAGTTGAATACTTACCTATATAAGTTGCATCACCTGCAAGAAACACGAATACCAAACAAAATCGTTACAAAGGTAAAGGTAAGAATAGGAAATCTTGAAACAAAATACCACGTATTATTCTATAGCGCTCTGACTTCCAATATAACATCCGATTTGTTTTTATATCGCAAACATACACAAGTATATTATGTTATTAGACAGACTGATTGACGTTTCACTTACCGAAGCCGGAAAATCAATCAATAACAAAAATAAAGGCATAGGTCGGTGCTTCTTATATAAATACGTTTATAATAGTATACTTCTCGTAGAGGTTTATGATATTGTGATAGATTCTACATAATTTTATGTTTTACTATAACATAAGGAAAATGTGTAGTTGAATTTTGTACAATTAATTTTATCACTCCTCTTATATACCGCTGAAAATGATCAATAGGTATATAAAACAGACTCAACCAGAGTAATTGGCAGTTAGTAGGTTAAGGGACTTCAAATCCAAGACTTATGGTATAAAAAATCTAGATATTGTGTAATATTGTTCAAACAAATGGATTAATTTTCTTAGTTTTTATTTTTGTATTTGTCACTATAGTCTTTAATATTGCGTCCTTAAAAGCGTTCTGGAGGGCAATGATTGTTGAAACGGCAATAATACAACGCGTTACCCTTACGACAAGCTTTTATTTTTCTAAACGCATTTTGCATAATCACAAGCGAGTTATCAGAGCATCCAAACATAAAGACCTGCTATGGGCAGCTGAATTAAATGTGTTCAAAATATGGAAAATTGCATGCTAATTCAACTGCCAGACGCACACAGCGCATTCGATGTTACAGTTTCATTAAACCAATCTCATTGGAGTATCTTTTGGCTTGGGGAAATGGCCCTCGTAAAAGATAAACTTTAAGGTTTTTTACGGCCGTGTTCGGACTAAGCAGATATGAGGGATAGTTTGTTGCAAAGTACAAAGAAGTACTAATCGATCGAAATATGAGATAATGTTTATTGCATGGTAGTGGAGTCATACCATGACTGCTTTAGAGTTTTGTTTTTTTACTAAAATCTGAGTTTATGAGGTGGAAATGGAGATGCAATTCTTAAAATTGCAATCCTTGAATAAATCTGCCAGAACTCACTTCACTGTCATATTCGCGATGTTGTGGAACAGTCATTTTTCTCTTCTTCTCGTCCTAAGAGAGATGATGCGTAATAGTTTGCCAAAAGTAAGGATTACCAGTTAGCTTAACGGAAACTCAGCCTAACCATGTTCACGAAACGTGACGCACTGTCTCTCCGGAAGAAAAGTATGATTGAATCACTTCAAGCGCTTGAAGATTTTAAAATGACTAAAGTTTGAGCTGCATTCACAAACAGTAAGTTGAAGGATAGCTTCAGATTCGCGCAGACACCTCCAGTAATTTATCAGACGCTTTTGTTTAAGTCCGCACGTTTGTTTTCCTTCGTATGGAGTCAGTTTGCAACGCTTTTGCGATTGAAAATGTTGGTGTTGTTTAAAATTTGTTGGCTTTTGTGATTTTTGCTGCATTCTAGCCTGTTTTAATAAATTTTGTAAGTACTTTATTGCTAGTTAACGAAATGCTAGTAAAAGTTTGCGCTCATGTTTTTGACCTCAGATTTGAGTAGAGACAATGTTCGACAGAATAAAATACCTAAGAGGTCATAAATAGATTTTATTTCGTACTATCTACTATCGTCTACTATCAACTTCGACATAATCACGTTTATCACGAAACAGAAGAAAAAATACTCAATAAATCCCGCGCATGGACGCCACACATGACGTCCTATAAACAAAAGAAGAAAATTCCAACCACATCTCGACGATTACATTATTTTTACAACATTACCGAAAGATTTAATCCAAATTGTTCGTGGCGAAAAGGGCAAAAGAATGTCGAACAAAATTGGAAACTTTCCTTACTTTTCTTATTCTCATACATAATACATACAATTCTTAAGCGTAAAAACTTAGGTAAGTACTTGCCGGTAGAAGTACTCCGAACAAGTTATGTTATATAAAGAAATAAATTACTTTGACTGTGTTTAAAATATATTACTGTTTTGTGTTACTGTTGAATTCGTAAGAATTTTGTTGAATTTTGGTACGAAAGGTACTTGTTACTCTTCTAATGCAAAACCCTATAATGTTTAACATTCTCAAAATAACATACTTACCTACGTACATATATACTTCATACAACTTTTATTTTAATAAGATATACTATAGATTCATAGAAGCACAACTAACACGAAATTGCGTTACATTCCGTCCAGTCACAGTATAAAATAAAAAGGTAAACATCAGACAATTCAACCTCCGTTGATATAAAAACAAAATATTCTGTACAAAGCCGAGCGGTGCGGTGTTTTTCGATAAATAGCACCCGTTCAATTTGAGTCAAGGGTCACTAGATCGACGCTTGACATCTCTCAACTTAAGCTATTCGTAAACGGGCAATTTATAAGCCACAATTATGTTGCGTATTTCTTGATTATCATCAACGAAAAGCGAGATTATAAAGAAAAAATTGTATAATTTGCATCGCTAATATGAAACTCATGTTTCTGTTACTGTAAAAGCCGGAACGGTGGTAAATCCTAAGATTTTCCGGTATAACCTAAGATTTACCAACTCGCAATGGTAAAAGTCCGAACAATTCTTTTATTTCGAACTTTTACCTATATTCACTTGATGATATCGAGATGTCGCCGGAGCCCCGCTTCGCGGGGCTCCTCCTTCTGGGTGGTTAAAAAAAAATAACCACGAAGGCTAAGGTGGGAGCTTCGCTTCGCTCGCTCCCACCTTAGCCTTTTAACCTAACCTACCCATGTCGCTGTGCCCAAAACTCCTTCTTTATAACAATGTCACAGTATATAATTATACCGTGAAATAGTTATAAACATAGTTATGAAGGAGGATTCTTTTATATATCGTAATATAGTTTTTAAACTCTGGCTTGTTCGGACTTTTACCATTGAGAGTTGGTAAATCTTAGGTTTTACCGGAAAATCTTAGGATTTACCACAGTTCGGGCTTTTACAGTAACATTTACAATCCACTTATCTGCTTTGTACCGCAAAGTGAGATAATTGCTTAGTGTTCATAGGGTAAATAAGAAATCAGGAAAATATTCATGTATAATGAACTCCTTTCAGGAAATTGTGGTACGATAAATAACAAGTAATTATGTTCATAATTTAATAAAAACGTAAAAGTAATTAAAGTGACCATTAATCAAATAATCATTATTCTTTCAGACTCGTCTTTAGACAGACTTTTTTTTTGGCTCTCTGTGATCATACAAATTATTATATTGTTGTGTGTGTATATACACACACAAAAATATAATAACATCTCCATGTATAAATACAGAAACATCCCAACCATTCCATTAATAAAATCTAAGCAAAAACAAAACCAATACCATTAAAGCAGCTCGGATTAAAAACAATTTATCAAACGGCAATTACGGAGACACAATGCCGATACAAATCGCAGACAAATCTCGCGTCTGCATTTTTCCGGGCTATTTTACACAAGTGGCCACAAAAGCGTCGGGTCAGCACACGATTATCGACGCAGCCCGAACAATAGCCCTGAATAATTATTCAATTTGTTTCCCTTACAACGACGTCCTCGGCCGGCATGTAAAGTAGCCCCTCGTTTGACTGTTCACTTTTATTTTGTAAAACATACGTTATCGAGTTAACTGAGTTACGAATATTACTTAATTGCGAGTTCGTATTACGTTTTATTAGGGGCAAATTTTCTGGAAAACTTGTTTGGAAATGTATTGCTCCTACGTTTATCTAGTGTCACATGCAACTATTTTTTTTTCTATTTATAGATTACTTATAACAATGCCTATAAAGGTTTTGGTAAGATAAAAACTTTTAGCTGATAGCTATAAATATGTTAGGGAATAATAGATATAAGGAAAACTTCTGTTAATGAACTTTCCACGCAAAAGATGGCACTGAATGCAATTACCTGTAAACAGTGGTCTGCACAGCAAAAATAAGCTTATAATATAGACGTTGCTGATTATAACTAGGAAAAAACCTTAAAAAATATACAATTTTATTTTTGACAGATACAAGGCGATAAATGTCATAGTTATGCAGCGTTGCGCTTTGCAATTTCTATCTCGAAGTTCATGTGTGATACGTCAACGGTCCTACGTGCCTCTTTGACAAGTCTATTTGCACGTAGATGCAATCGATGTGATGGTTCACCGTGCAATACTCAAGCGAAGTATATTATTGGTACACTCTGAAGAATACGTGCAGTTTGAAGTACCCTGATTCGTGTGAGCGTAATTTAAACACGTAGGTACTAAATTTATGTTTATTTCTTTATATTATGTAATAGTAAAACTGTTACATAATATATAATGTATTTAATATTATAATGTAAAAGGTCTTAATCGTGATTGAAAATTAAAGGTTAGAATACCTTATATGTTCACCCGACGCTTCAATCGAATTACATCGACCGTGGTCACGACCTGACTGAGGTTAATAATATTAATTATTGTCAATATTATTGACAATTATTGAAAGATACTGAAGTTATTATTAGTGAGCAATTATAGAGATTTTTAACGCATTTCGAAAAGGACGGACAGTTCGGCAACGAATATAAATATGTTTGTTTTCAGATCGGGTACTCTACTTGTTAAGAACTTCAAGACTTCCATAACATACCCTTTAGATCTCTGTGTCTACAATATTCTTCAACAAATATCCTTCTAAGGGTTTATACAACTAAGTACACTCTGTCCGTTACATCCGAGTAGAAACATTTCACAATACAGCTTCTACGATACCTGTCGTATCAGTGTATTCAGAAACTCCTCATACATTACTGAACGTAGGCACAATATCAATCTGCACAGGTTCAAGACGCATACTCCCTAGCGTTTGTACTACACTAGTATCAATTTTAAAATGACGAAGCGAGCTAAAAAACTAGAGGTTATAAGTTATTTTTTTACACACGGTGCATAAGCAGTTGGCTTTTTCAAATATGATCGTGAAAAGTTGTCTAATGCATGTGAAATCCATGCTCTACTTATGGATATGCAACTATTATGAGTAAGTAACATGCGCGATAATCTCTGTCTGATTGCCAGGCTGTTATGCCTTCAGGGCTTAAATTCATTGGCATTTTAATTATAATGATGTATTGAAGCTTATATTTCAGAGCAAGAGACTGACTGCCTTTTGTAATCGTTGCATGTGCGGTGCAAATGCTAACAATAAAGAAATCAAATTTACAAGAATACCAACGGCTACAAGATCATATTCCCTTGGAAATGGAATACATTCTAGATTGTTATACCATAGGCCCACAGATGTCAGTGAAGATAGTACCAAGAACTGAACGTGATATCCTGATATCAAACCGCAGAGGTTGATTGATGTTTAATTACTGTCAGTACATTCAATATCTCACAATTGTAGATGTATATACACATTTACATAATATGTATTATTTTACATAACTGTGTTATGTATGTATGGAAGCAACAATATTGTCACTACATAGTATAAAACAAAGTCGCCCATTTTGTCTGTAGTCCCTTCGTATGCATAAAACTTTAAAACTACGCAACGGATTTTGATGCGGTTTTCACTTATAGAAAGAGTATTTTCTCCGACAGGTTTTTATATATAATTGAAATACATTGAAACTATATTAGCTGAGTTATAGCGATTTATGTCCAAGAAGTCAGAAAAAAAATCTAATTGAAGATTGCATTTGTGCGTGCGCCGCTTATACCGTTGGATACAAGTAAGAACAATGTATAGCAAAAACATTGGTCTTTATTAGTTCTACAAAAAAGTCCGCGATGACATATATCCAGCTTTTTTATTTAAGTTACAAAAACTACTTTTCTGTATTAAAAAAACATTTAATTCGTTGGGTGATGTTTAACTGGTGATATAACCAATAATACATATATCCTTATCAAAATAAGTAAGTTCATCATCACGAGCATTTAATTTAGATTATTTTTGCAGTTTACAGTGTGTTATTTAGACATATAGTTTAGGAGATATCACGATATTAGTATTGCGGCACGGTACGGGCCGGCCGCGGCGGCGGGGGCAGCGTCCCTATAGATAGATAGTCTTTAATAGTAGATAGTCTCCGTAGATAGTCTTTAATTTTAAATATATGGGAAACCTTTCTCATCGTTAAAATGAAAATGTATGTATACCTTATATTATATTTCAAAAAATGAAGACAAAGTTAATCTTCTAAAAATAAATGTAAATAAAAAATAAGTAAAAGTAATAAAATGTAGAATGTAAATAATTTAAAAAGTAAACAAGAAAATAATAGTTAGATGTATATAACAAAAGTAGGTAAGTACATAAAAAAAAACAATAAATATAAAAAAACGGTACATAAAAAATAAATAATATTAAAAAGTAGGTACTACGACTTTGATCTATACATATAAGACAAAAAAAAATCTGTACATTACTTAAATATTTTTTCCAAAAACTGATAGGGGGGGCGATCAAAGAAGAGTCACAGAAACCAAAAAACATTTTAATATTTTAAACGCGGTTAAGGGAAAGAGAAGTTATTGTGAATTGAAAATTAGTATCCAATATGTGTTGGTGCGTTGACTATATTTGTCGAAGTAGCGGGATACACGCAAACGAAGTTGCGCGGGTCAGCTAGTTATTATATAATGTGTATACTAGATGATATGACATTGTAGTAGGTAGCTGAGAATATGAACAACTTGCTGAACCGCGCCGATCCTTTAACAATCCATAAAAAAAAACCCATATTTTAAAGACATGTTACAAAAGCAATAAGTCGATTTGGTTCAACCTTTCTTGAGTTCTGCACTTAGCAACTCATTTAGGCGATTAATTTTTATATAATAATATAAGTTAAGACGCAACAATTTTCAAACTTTTTGAAACCTATTTATTTAAGGGAATGTTTAGTAATTCATAAATTCGGGACCTGTAAAAACTGTCATAAATATAAACACTTTGAAATTAAATGTGCTTGAAACGCTACGATCTAAATTAGTGCTGGCAAATTGTTTCAAAAATTGTACTCATCACTATTGTAATAAGAATTTTAATTTCAAATTATAAAACTCATAAAAATAGCTTTAATAAAAGTCTTTTAGATTTAAAATTTAGCTCGGTTTAATATTCATTAGAACTCAAACGCTCAAACGCGAGTAACAAAAATCTTGCCAAGTGAGTCTCGAGAGAATCGTGAACATCATTCTTAATTTCAAACCTTTTAGTGGCTTTAATCGCAGACTCTTGGATTTGATCCAGTTACGGCTCAATTGGTTTCTTTTGATGACGTTTTATTTGTAATTTCTCCACTTCACGTTCATGTGCGATTTTTTTTTATAATTAACGTTGCTAGTCATTAGTTTCGTTTTAACTATTTTGTCTAATAAGTTTCATGGCCTCCCTGGCGCATTGGTTAAGGTGGTCGCCAAGCCAATGCGCACACATGTCCTGCGACATGGTCATAGGTTCGATTTCCACACGGAACAAATATTTGTTCGATCCACAATTAGTAATTTCAAGTCTAGTTCTCGCGAGACACGAGCAATTCTTTGTGAGGAAATGATATTTTAAAAAATAAACCTGCTGTAGCACTTTTAAAGAAGTATCGCGTCACTTAGGAATTAAATGGAATATTGATAGCTGATTTGATACGTTTTTTTTTTCACTAATCCACTCAGCCGTGAAACCAAGTAAAAAGTGCTAATTGTAACAAATCTACAACTCGTTCTTTTGGTGCGGTGACAACTGACCGCAGCATAAACTCCTGTCTCTATACTATTTCCCCTTAATATTTAATATAGGTTTGAAGGTTTATCAAACAATGTCCTTATCATGCAAACAAGCACCCTCTTCAAGAATGAGTCCCATATTTCAACCTCAGCATAAACTATTAACATCACCCTAAACCTTGCAGATTAAACGGAAAATGTTTCAACGGGAAATTCATCTTTACAATACTTGCTTTACCTACGGACTTTGATACGTAGGTATGTGGCAATAAAATACCTTTGTCCGATTCAGAGACAGCTACCTAACGTTCACAAGCCCTTAATAAAACCATATTTCACGCCCAATAAGAACTTACAACAAAGAGTAAATAATCTAAATCGTGTAAAATATTTAAACACAAAACGTTCAATTCAAATTTACCAGCTTTTCGGGAAACGGCTGGTTTTATAAACGTACTGAATTTCAAATGAATTACTATGAATACATTTGTTTAAAATATTTTTGTGAACAACTTTTCTCGCTTCGGTTGTTGGTTTCGTTTTTGTTAAGTTCCCGTACTTTATTCAAATGACATATTGACAGTCAATTTCTCTTTTTCTTCTTTCAGTTTTTCAATTTACTTGTAAAATCTTGTGCTTTACGTTGCAAAATGCTTTTGCAGACAAGTGGATGTTTTTAAAAACGAAATATTTGTTTAAGATAAATAGTCTTAAGATCAGTTTTCTCTGGGTTTTGAAATAAACACATTGCAAGAATCTTTAACATAAGCGGTGACTAGTTTAATTTATAAAATTGACATGACTCAGTTATTTGTATTACTCATGTTACTGTGCGCTCGACTATAACCATAACCAGCATAACCTTATAAGTAAATAAACTTATCAATGTTGTTCTAATTATATTAATTAATTCACCAAACGTTACTAATACGCTCAAGTTTCCCACGTCATTGCGCAAATAATATAGAGAGCTAACAAACAAGGAAAAACAGGGAATCATGACAAATGTTCAGACAAATTGTCGGAGCCGTTGAAAAAGTGAAGCCACCAAAGATTAATGAGACCCAATAAGGAAGCCTGTGTGCGTTTGCATTTCATTACGACGGATGGCATCGATCGCAACGATATTGCCAGCTAGACTATTTGTTATATGATGCACGTATACCACTCATTTGTGCAGTTATCTATGTAATGGGCTGTGTCTACGACTTCCACATAGTCAATAGGTTTTCTGTAACTTGTGTCCAAAAATACAAAGAAATGCCCTTAATATATGTATATAATAAAAAAATGTTTAAGAAGCATTTATTATTAAAGATAGGTGAGTAGTACTCGTAACCAACAGTCTATTATAACAAGATGTTTGAATGTAGCAGAAGAAGTTTAGTGATGAAAGATGGAGATGAGGAGAGAGAGATGCAGAAGGCTAGTGGTCTCTGCCTTCTCCTTCCCTAGTCTATGCCTATTACCATAGAAAAGGCATGATTTTATGTATGTATGCATAGTTAAATATTACTATAAACAACTTCATTTATAATTATGTAGAACATACTTACCAACGTGACAAAGCGCAAGTGTCATTGTCACTGATATCCTTGCCCCTTTAGTGCTGTAAGCTACAGAGCATCTCCGAGTCATGCAGCGTTCACCTCATTATTATTAGAACCTTGTGTATCTGATGGCATATAGCATATAGAGTTAAGAAGTATTGCTTTTAGTTTTATATTTATTAAAGTGATGATTTTATACATAAATTTAATCATATACTGTATTTCTAATAAACGACGCTTAAGCTCTGATTAATTTGGTAATATTTAGTTTTTTTACTCATATACATTTTCAAAGTTGGTCGAATTGGAGTTAATTCGGCGTTTACTAGTACGACAGTTAGTAGTAGATAAGCTAGAAGTTAGGACAAGCTAAATAAGATATTCACATATCGTTTAAATTTATTTGAATTTTGTGTTTATAAAAGTCTCCACTACACAAGACGTATCCAGCGCGGTATATAACAAAAACTTTGACTATTTTAACATAAATAGATTCCCAACATTGCATAAAGAACGGGCCGTTTCCAATCTATAACAGTGGAATCAGAAAATCCAATCACTCTCATAGATAAATCGGTCACTGGGGTTTGATCTCATAACTTGTGAGGGGTTCCAGTTAAAAAATCTCCAGTTATGGCCCGGATTTATTATCTCGCCAAATATTGAAACGGACCCTTGCAAATTAATTTAATTTAATGGTTCTATCGGCAGAAGCTTGTACGAGAAACCCGACTATTGATTTTGGGATTCTAGTTTGCATTACATATTGGAATAACAAACAAAAATTCTGCGCTTCCGTTTTCTTTTACTAAAGCATTTATAGTTGTATCTTCAAATTCGACTTAATAGAAATCTATACTAATCTATACTAATATAATAAAGCTGAAGAGTTTGTTTGTTTGTTTGTTTGATTGTTTGTTTGTTTGTTTGTTTGAACGCGCTAATCTCAGGAACTACTGGTCCGATTTGAAAAATTCAGTGTTAGATAGCCCATTCATCGAGGAAGGCTATAGGCTATATAACATCACGCTACGGTCATTAGGAGCGGAGTAGCAACGAAAAATGTTGCAAATACGGGGAAAATTTTGACCCATTCTCTTAGGTGACGCAAGCGAAGTTGCGCGGGTCAGCTAGTAACGTATAAGGTTCTATTAAAACTTTTACAGATGGCAGTTTTATTTAACTTAATTAAATCATATTATTAAATCATTCATTCATAAATTATGCTAATAACTATTTTACCACCACAGGAAGAGCCGAATATTGTAACGTAAATATAAATACAAATTTAAATAAGATCAGATACACCATTGAGTCGGATAATGATTTCAAACTCATAATTCTACTTATCAAAAGTATTACCATATTAAACATCTTATAAGTATCATTGAAGTACGTAACATAAACAATTTACTTCATACCGCTTAAAAGATCAACAGCACTTATGCTCGCTTAACCACCCACCACTTGAGCACACCGAAAGTGCGCGATGACAAAAACAAGTGGTTTATTTGTCGATCCGTCTCTCATTCATATGCGATGGAACGTATAAAGTGGGCTGATCCTTATACCCACTTACTACGATATTATTGACGTGCACTTTAGAGGAAACACTCACTGTTCAGATTAATCGGTTTATGTAGATATTTTATGTATTGGTGTTTAAAATCCTTGATTTTTTTATTATTAAAAAATAATTACTAACTTTGAAATCATAGCTATCTAAATTTACTTAAAAAGTCTGACCTAATTATACGTAAAACTGACATCTCATTTCTGTATAATCCTATTTATTTTTTTCCATTTTCTCCCATAATGTTGCGCTTCAGTGTTACTCAGTCTGAGGAACCAAGTGCAAGTATATGACCTAAAAACATAATTAGAAATACAGTACAAAAGTTAATGAATTACTCAATTATTTCGGCATATAGTCTTTTTAGGACTTGTAGTTATTACGGGGTTTCAAAGCTTACGATTCATCATTGATAGGTATTATTCAAACTCAAAGAGAAACGTTTTGCGCAACCAAAATACAATAGTACAATGTCATTACACACGGTAAACATACATTGTGATAACAAAGCTACGTTAGAATGTTTGTTTATAACGTACATAGGTACTGTAGCTGTGGCAGTCTGTGTCAAAATCAACACGATAACTGGAACTCTAGACGTTGTTAGCTCTCATCAAGTCTAATAAAAATTTGTAGTTAAGTAAAAATGTAAGCCTGCAACTGGATTTACATTTTATAGCATACAGCTTGCAAATGTTGGCATTGTTAATGGCGAAAATGTGTGCATAATTATGTATTAAGTAATAGTATGTAGCTAGGAAATTGTTAATGGCAAAAGACTGGTAACGATTCTTATTTATAATTAACCACAATTTAACTTACGAACTAAATCCCTACCGTCAATATTTACTCCCACATTTAACCTCACATTTTTTACGAATTCTAACAATAAAAGCTAACTTTTTCACCAATATTATTCCGAGCAATAAAACCAAAGAAAGCCGAAAGAAAACTACGTAATCGATATCAACTATGAACTGTCTAACAACACAAAAGGCGGCTAGACATTAAACTTTCATCGGCACTTGGCCGCGCAATACGAAATTTTGTAACAAAATAAGTCGACCACAAAAAAACACAAAGAAAAAGTTATTTTTTTCGAACTTATATCTTCTTTGACAATCTAGGTCTAATGTATGTGTATCCGTATTCATAATGTATGCCTTATGTAGTTTCAGGACACTTCAGTATTTTTTCTAGGAAGACTTGAAGGCAAAACGACTTTTATATGTATTATTATAGTTTGGATAAGTGGCTCAGAAGCTGAATATATTTTGTTAGAAAGCTGGCTTTAGCGTGAACACTCAGTGTGTTGAATAACTGTGTATGAATTAGGAATCCTTTGATGTTAGCGTTTCTTTCGTCGAAGGTATTGTCTTACGTGAGTGAATCAAAACAAGCAGCCTACCTCATAGACTTCTGTCTTCTAATATTTATTTTAACGACGACACTATTCTTCCTACTTAGATGCATATTTGGCGGAATAGTTAATTCTATGTGCAATGTGCATTGTATTGCGCTTACCTTTTAGCTTATCTACACTAATAATAGTTTGTTTGTTTGTTTGTTTGAACGCGCTAATCTCAGGAACTACTGGTTCGATTTGAAAAATTCTTTCATTGTTAGATTGTCCATTTATCGAGGAAGGTTATAGACTATATATCATTACGCTACCACCAAAAAGAGCAGAGTAGCAGTAAAAAATGTTACAAAAACGGGGAAAATTTTGACCTATCTTATGTGACGCAAGCGAAGTTGCGCGGGTCAGCTAGTCCAAGAATAAAATAATGGGTTGGTTACAAGGGTTGGTCAGATACAAGTTAACCGGACTTTTCTTTAAAGTTTACCTAATTATTAATAACCGTAGCGTCGCGTGTGGCGAGTTCTTTGTGTGATGAGCACGAGTATTTGTTCTAAGCCTGGATGTTAATTTATCTATATAAGTATGTATTTAGAAGTATATTAGTATGTTTATCAGTTGTTTAGTTACCATAGTACTGCTTAGTTTGGTATCAGAGGATCACGTGTGAGATTTCCAGAAATATTTATTTATTTACTAGCTGACCCGCGCAACTTCGCTTGCGTCACATAAGAGAGAATGGGTCAGAATGTTCCATGTTTTTGTAACACTTTTTACTGTTACCTCTTCTGCTCCTATTGGTCATAGCGTGATGATATAAAATATGCTTTTTTTTTCACGAAAAATATTCTCAAAATTATTTATATCTCTTAGTATAACGAAGTCGCGCTAAGGCATATCCGCCATTAAAACAGTTGCCATGGCAACGGAATTTTGTTAATTCAATGTCATTATAATATTGATTTCTCGCGACTTCGTTCGCCACCTGAATTTTCCCGGGAAATGCGTCATTTTCCCGGGGTAAAAAGTAGCCTATGTCCTTTCTCGGGTATCAAAATATCTCCATACCAAATTTCATGCAAATTGGTTCAGTAGTTTAGACGTGATTGAGTAGCAGACAGACAGACAGACAGACAGACAGAGTTACTTTCGCATTTATAATATTAGTATGGATTTACTCCAGTTTATATAAATAACATACAGCAATTCACATAATTTTGTAACAAACCAATTTTAATATAACGTCACGTTGCACTAGATATAATGATAAACTAAATATTTGATGCGATTAGGATCTAACAAAGCATAATTCCTGCATTCCGGTTACATTTTCACCGAAATACATTTGGAATACCTGAAATGGTAATATTATGTATTATATATTGTTTATGTAATCAATTTCACATGTACAATATGTACATTGTTCTGTGTGACTTGGTTTTAGGCTCTATATGGCTGTATTTACATTACGAGTTTGGAAACATCCTTTCTCATTTCCTTTTCAGAGTTCATTGAACCGAACTACAAAGACCTAATGTACGTAGTAACCTATCGTTATAACCTTTTAAGCGGCACGTGCATGGAAGTAATCAAGTGATTAATCATGTTAAGTAAAATTACACAAAATGTCAACATTTTTACGCATTTTTTCTATTGCAGTTTTATATTTATTTTTGGTTTTATACCTAGTTTTTTTTTGTTGGTGGACTCAAGGCCTAACTCCCCCCTCATTACGGGAAGGAACCCTTACCCAGCAGTGGGACATTAATAGATTGCATTTATTTTATTTATCATTTACTCACCTTTTTCTAGATTTTTGAAGTTATTTTTCAGCTTTATCACCTCTCTAACCCTATTTGTTCCCCAACACACACTTATCGCATTAATAGAAGTTTACGACACGTTGTCAAAAAGTTTACAATTTCGCAAATCGATATTCTAAAATAAATTTTGGAAAACTCACACCAGAAGCAATGATAAAATACTTATCTAAAGTACAAGCGATGTGAAACACCAATGCACTTTTCCATTATAACTCGCAGCTGGTGCGGCACTCATCTGTCACTCGGACGCGATTCAATAGCTCTTGTTAAACTACTACTAAAAGTCTTCGCGTGGTACATTGACATAGTTTTACTAGTTTATTAAGTGGTTTTTTTCTTAAGACTAACATTCGACAGTGTAATTCAAAAGAAGCCAGCATGGCTTCTTACGAGAGGAATATTTTGTTTATGTTACAAGACAGAAGTCGGAGAGTTATAGTACTTTTTGGTTAGAGATGTCGAGGAGTCTTTAAGCATGTCTTGCATGTTTCCAATAGTGTGTGCTTGTATGTAGGGTAGCCTAAGGATTCTTCTTCTTGCCATTTCCTTGACGATAGGGTCCTAGTTATCACAAGTGACCAAGTATATAGACTACTTCATAAAAAGAAAAAACTTACATTCCCCTTTAAAAAACTGACATTACAAAGATTGTATACCTTGCAGCAAATTTATATTATTATATCAACACCGAAAGATCACTATTCTTAATTCGTCAGTCAGCCGGCAACTACGGCCAGTGTAACCTCCGCTGAATCGTTAGACATTCGAATATAAAATATGAGTACGTTAATTCCCATTCTAATATATATTATAATAAACAATCAAAAATATTTAGTACTCAACCCAACCATGCTATTATACTTAAACCATTTCAATCTCTATTGGTTGCAAACCATCAATCTTACTTCACCATTTCACTTAAAAGCATTTTAAATCGCTCAGGTAGCTACCCTCCTCACACGCGGGGTTAACTTGAATGAACCGCCAATATACATTAGAGCTGTAGTAATAAGAGCGTTGATATCCCTGTCTACTAGTTATCAAGTAATTTGCGTCAGTGTATAATTAAACCGTTCACACACGATACTTAATTAAGCAAATACGCTTATTTGAACAGTGCTAATGGGCCCAAGGACGTAATCTTGTCAACCAGAAAGGTATTGTAATAGGTGTAATATAAATCTTCTTACGTTGACTGAAATAGATCGAATACGGCACGAATACGAACTTAGATTTATATTATTAGAAATCGTATTTATAGCGTGCGGTTTTGTTGCTTTGTTACTTTACGTATTATGATTTAGACAACGTTTATTATTAAATACCTTTACTGCTGAAGACAATAATAATTATATTATTACACGTTATAATATAGTAATAGTCAATATAAGGTTACATATAATATGTGAATAGTGAAAATTAACTACATGAGACTATTAACTTATAAATCAGAATACCAAAACCAGGGATAGACTGCATAAGCTTTAGAGATTTAAACAATACGCAACACGCAGACATCACATTTAAAACGCAACGACGGCATGAAAAACAAACATCTATTACAGTTCGACAGCAAAAAAAACTTTACTAGCCTACAATTCTAGCTGAAGTTCAACTTTACTTGCATTCAGGTCAACAATATCAATATAGTGTTAGGCACAAAGCTGCCCATCACCACCAACAGTGTCGGCGAGCGAGAAATAAAAGCAAACATGTAATACGTCAAACGTTGTCGTTCGGTGAAACTGTAAAAACTGATCGAGTGTAAAACGGTTCGTGTTTGTAAACAACCACCTTGTATTTATAAGGTTGGTTGTAGTGACTCTTACCTGCAACGCTTGGCTCCACAGTAACAGAAAATATTATAAATTTGGGTGTCATATAAGTCTTACAATGCATTAGAAGAAAACTTAAGTACGCACTTAAGCATGTTCGGTAAGTAGCTCAAAAGAGGCACGCACAAGAAAAAGCAATATGTAACACAAGCTCTCATAAATATAGCATTCGTGCAATCCCTGATAAAGGTAAATGACTACTAAAACTCTCTGCAGTTCAATTTCCGCAAAAATATGATTTTTTAGTTTATACATTACGGCATTTTAAAGTTCTTTGTCTTCTGTCTAACATTTTAATAATAATATGTAAATTAATCTACAAATATTACAACACAAATAGTACTACACACACCGCAATATCTCTTGAACAGACGCAGACACGATGATGCTCAACTTAACCACATGTAGGTCGTAATAATTTCCTGTGTAGTGCGCACCTCAATACACCTACCATAGTTTCAGAACTACCAAATTACTTCCAGACTGGAGTATATTAGCAATCTTATTAGTTCAAACGCTATTTAACATTATGATATTCTCGGAAATAAACGCCTAGTTTTATATGATCAATCATATTTAAGAAACAAGGTTATTTATGTAGTTCGGTTGATGAAACATTGCTTATATCCTTACTCAATAGAAATAGCTTATAGGAAACGTATATAAATATCGCAGAAATACAATGTTAAGTGAAGCAGTTTTTTATATTGTTAGAGGAACTATGTGAACCGTAATATAAAAAAAAATGTACGTATGGTAGTATATTTATTTTAACAAAAACCACAGCCGTTAACCACAGTTCAAATCATACTTAATTTTGATTACAAACAATTTTCGAAACAGAGTGTTTCTTAATATGTAGGTATGTGTTTACAGGAATATGGTAGCGCAGTTAAAGCAATGTAAAGAAGACATATAGACTTTACCATTTAAAATGTGTGTTCTTCAAGCGAAGTACTAGTAGCACTTACTATCAACATCCAACTAGCCATCCGACATTATGCACCGACATGAATGGAGCACAGATGGCCAGTCACTTTTATGTGCACTCCGCCACGGACACTTGGACTTTTATTGAAGTCATAGTGAACTCGAAGCCAATGCAATTTATTGCTTCCACAGAACGCGATCGAAATACGGCGTGATATAAAAATATCTACATTTTAGTACCTCCTGTAAACCAAATCGGAATATAAGGAAAGGTAAAAGGAAAATGAATCCGAAATTCTGAAAATAAGTGTATTTGATTAACGTATTTTATATGTAACAAAGCGTGTTTTTGAGGTAATATTTTTTATATTGTGAGACGAGACAAAAATATAAAACAAATAATTGAATCAGGCGTTGGTGGCAGAAATCCATTTTCTATAACTATCGTCGGGATTGAAAAGCCGAGGGAAGTGGCTTCTACAATCATTGTTTTATTGGCGAAATAGTTTTGTGGTGAGTTTTACTCGAATTTCGGGGAACATCCGCGACTTACTAGAAATTATATAAAAGAAATTTTACTTGTATTGATAAATAGATAAGTTTAGTTTTGCTTAAACTCTGTTCCACCACAATCTTCAGCCTTACTGACTTCGCTTTGCTACCCTTCATTTTTATTATGTAAGATAAATAGAACTTCTACTAATGTATCTAAAAAAGATCTTTGTATTTTAACAAGTCAAGGGCCTTTTAAATTATGTATTCACTTAACATAACATTAAATGAACAATATTTTCTCATTCAAAAATAAGTCATGTGGAAATCATATCATATAAAATCCAAGCCTCATTACTTTCAAAACGTTATAACCCAAAATAAATACGTTATCCTTCGTTTTAGAATTAAAATTGAATCTCAAATTATTTATAACACACATTTACGCTTCAAAAACAACCCCCACTTTTCATATAAATGTTATAAGTCCGAAAGCGTTATCGAAATTACTTCTAGCGGGCTCATAACGGAAATTAAGCCATATTTTATATGAATCTAGACTATCAAACTAATTTAACGTATGTTTTTATAGGTACAAGATACAATTCAATTCTGTTGCAAGGTTTACCAAAGAGATGACTGGGAAATTTTGTTTGAAATCGATCAGTGCTCCTAGCGTTCTCTGTAGGAACTAATTCTTTCAGTACATTTAAGAAGCCAAATATCGATACTTGATAGTACATAGTGTAGTAAATCGCGCTACTGTTAATGATTACTTTGGAAGGCTTAACGTTACATTTATGATAGTAAAAGGTAGAGCAATTACAGGATTAAGTACTCTTTTAGTGTGTAAAGGATGAGTGAATGGTCTTCTTGCAAATGAAAGGGAAAAGAACTTGCATTTTGTAGTAACCCTTGTTGAATTTGTAACTATTTGAAAACATTAGGGTTGTCGAAACAAAACAGGCAAATGCTCAGCAGATCAAATTTGAATCGACTCCATAAATTTAAATTTTTCGAATTTTTATATGTATTGGTAGATACAGTGTAGGATTCGACCATTGAGATATAAAGTAGAAATCTGCTATCAACGTCTAGTTCAGGTGTTTATTATTTGGTTCATATTTTTGTTCCTTCTCCGTAAATCACAATAAATTATTCCAAACTTCTTAGACATTCTATTAAGGTAACAATATTCAGTTCAATGTAAATTATTAAACAACTTTACTGAGCACAAACAGATGTAGTGAACTTTTTGATTCAATTTGCGACTACGCATAGTTTAATTCCTACTAACTATCAATATTGGGACTCGGTATTAAATTATGCAAAATAAACTTTGCCTTGATAATTTTGCAACTATCCAATACTCCCTTCATATTTATAGGATGAGAAGTTTTGCTGTTGAAAATTTCGAATAACAGCCAAATCTGGCAACGAATCAACTAATTTTAAAAGCCATAATTAAAAAGTTTGAAGTGTTTCCTCCTTTTCATTATTTGAAGAGAGACAGAGACACAATTACAGCTGCATTGTTATTACGGGAAATAGTAGAACATTACCGTCGTAGCAAAGCCATTGCTACGATTACTACGGCGTCGTAGCAGACCACCCGATCGCCTACGATCGACGGTGATTTAGAATACGTCATGGAATTATATAAACGTATTAAGTAGAAGTCATGTAGCTCTACAATGTTCACTGATAAAAATAGCATCCTCAGATCGTCTTTCTCAAAACTTTATATGTCTTAAACTCGAATAACAAATCTCAGCAACACGATGACGTAAATACAAAATTCTGCGAGAAAAAGAAATAACAATAAAACACTTCAAAACCGATCCAAACAATAATGGGGGCGAAAGAAGAAATAAAAATATTCTTAATCCGACAGGTCAAAACAAACTCAAGAGAACTGTCAATGCTAAACTGTATAACACTTATCCATGCCATCCATTGTTTATTTCGTGGCCCTTATCGAATTAAGGGGAAGTTTGCAAGAAATTACATTAACAGCGGAGAGAACGGGCGACGAGCGTTTTAACTTAATGGCCATCCCTCGGACTCCCTTGTCGTCACTTAGCCGGCCGCTCGATAAAAGAAAACGGACATTGGGTACTTGCAACCGCTTGAACATTATAAAGCCATAATAGCGCGCTCCAATCTCTTCAAAAGGTTATTTACTTACGTTTTGTAGCTTTGATTTTGATCCGCTAATTTCTAGGAGGGTCCTAGCGAAATTTATTTCATTTAAATGAATAGTAAGGTAAGGTATTATAATTTGGTATGTGGTGGTAAAAAAAATTACAAACATAAAAAATCGAAAACAAATTAAATGTTTTCTGCAATCTTTTACTACTTTCAATCATTAGTTTCATAGTCACATAATATTAAGTTTGACAACACGTAAAGCGCAGTGGGTTAGGAGTTCACGTCTCTATAATTGAAGTCATCTCTGCGTTGAAACCCACGTAGAAATATAAGGCAAATAAATAAAAAGGAAAAAATAAACCTCTCGATATACCTGTCCATTATTTACAGTACATAAATTTCGTGTCGGAATCGCAACAAATTCACTTAACACAAACAAATTTTAAACCGTCGGAACGAATAATCCAGTTGTTTCCACATCAATGATTTTAACACCTTAATCTCTCCTGAACACCATAGAAGCTGACAATGTTTACACACACAAACAACGTGGGACGGATCAAATTAGATAATCTGAAACATGGAACACAGCTCTGTGGGAATCGTAGCAAGAACAACACTCGATGATATTGATAACAATAACAGAGGGGTTGTTTAGCCGAACGATCAGAAACACGATTATTGAGAGGGTACATGAATATTCATTGTCCAGATGTTCGGTTCCGTTCGGCCGTTTCCGCCTCAGTTCGGAGTTGAATGGTTAAAGCTAGAATATCGTGTATCAATTTCAGATAAGTCTGTCTTTATTATGACGATGATAGATCAGTACATAGATGTTTCTATTTGAGCACTTAATCGGTAGATTTTATCGAATAATTGAACTCCAAAAAACAATTCGATACCTAACACACACGACGCCAAATCGTTAACTTAAGAAGTCATCTCCCAGATAATATCTCCATCTCAAATCAGTAGGTCAATAGGTGTTTAAATCTAAAAAGCTAAAGAAAAACCAATCCGCACTAAGAGATCTTAAATCACAAACCAAATCCACCCCTACATCTATTTCAGAGAACACCAACCTTTTTCAATCCGATTTAACAAATAAAGCCTTCTTGCTCTACCGCAGTTCCAATTAACAAGCTGAATAGTCCGTAGTTTAGATTTCTCAATCGCACTTAATAGCACGGAAGTGCATTTCATGAGACTACGTGCCTCAAAAAGATTTATTACCTCTGACTTAATTTAAGCAGTCTTCGGACTGCTTGCGAAATTAATGCAGTAGAGTTAGAACTTGTGATTTAGTATATTTTGGGTATGTTATTTGAATATGTAAGTGAAATCGATCGAAAAAATATTTTCGTGTTGTTTGTTGTAACTCAACCACTGTATGTTTTGTGAGGCTTGCTACACACATATTCGGTTCGGCACGATCGGTTCGGCAATATTTATCAAACAAAAATACCGACTTGACTCACTTGTTCGACTTGTGCCTGTCGGGTTCATCTACACGCTGGGCCGATTAGTGCCGAACCAAATATATATATGAATAGCAAACCTGACCATCAGGGCGTTTGTCAAAACGTCCAAATTCTTAAATTTTTGATGATGATAATAGCCAAGACCGTATATAACAACCGTAATATATTCATTCGATAACATATGTATGATGTTCCCCTATACTGTTGATTTATTATATGGCTGCTCATGTAATATGAGAATTAACAAGATAAAACTATACATAGGCGGATACTAAATACAAACAATTGGTCCCTTTTTTCGCATAAAACGGGTAGATACTAGGGAATACTAATTGAGTTCTGAATAAAATTACGAAATCCAAAGGCTTCTATAGCAAATATTTACATTTTCATGTCGATTCGGACCTAAATAAACATAACTTAATGGTTTCTAAGGTTGTGATGATTAAAAGCGTTTTAACTAGCGTGAATGGTTTGTAAAAAACGTTACCATTGAACTTATGCAATGTTTACGATGGATAAATAATAGATTTATTGTTGAAAAAACCCTCACTGACAGTTAAAATAAATGTCTTACAATCCTATTTTACATTGATCACTTAAATTGTGTCAAGTTGTAGTGAAAATTATAGCTACAATAAAACGATAGGTGAGTTTTCCGAAAGCTAAGCGCAACTGATTTAAACCTAAAGATTTTACGAAACAACGCAAACTAACTAACAAAAACTAAGATCTCTGTGAGTTTGAAACAAAGCACCACTGACCGGTGTTAGTATTGCCCACAAATATATTCCCTCATAACTCGGGTTCATGTTACAAATTGCGCCTCTTCGCACTAATTGGTAACGCCTAATTGGTAGTCGCTACAGAAAAATTACTTTCATCAACGAGCGAAGAGTTTCATAATTACTGCAATTAGGAGCATTGCGGCGTTTTGTTCAGACGAGACGGCGGGGATGGTGCGGACGTGTCACGTGTACAAATTTATCATTTTTGTGGCCATTCACGACCGTTTTGAATTAATTTCGCACTCACACACCCCGCAAACAACCCGACGCATGATGTGACGTGATATATCTTACGACTCGCGTGTGATATATCGGCTGCAGCACCTCATTACCATCTGTAATGTAAGACAAGGAAGTGTTTACTGTCTTTTTGCCAGTGTTCGCCTTGCATAACTATTCGAAAACTTCTGCTAACCAGAAACCTACAAAGGTCAACTATATGTCTTTATTGGAATGATTAAAGTATATGTATTTTTTAATCTTTTCGTGATTTAGGTATATACTAACTAACACGATCATGCTGGTAAATGTTTCATTTAGAAATTAAAGTCATTTGATGAAAGCTATTTCCAGTACATTTCAGAATCTGCATGTCCGACTCTATCACTTCTAGAACTTAGCTTTTTAAACTAGACAGTGTTATAGCTAACTTTTAATTAGCATTCAACTATAACTTATGATAATAAACGATTTAATTTAATCTCCGGCACTATTAGAGAAGATTTACTTAACAGCAATTATGCGCTTACTTCCCCGATAGTAGCGAGAGTATTCTGATCACGTAAAACTTTTCATTATACGGAAGAAGTGAAATATACATGGACGATAAAAGCGAAATGCATTCCATAGTGAATGAGAGAGCAATCTTCTAATGCAGTCAGTGTATCTCGGAATGAGTTAGATCCCCACGATCATTACGATGTATGAACACCCTGGGGATTAAATATAATCTGCAATTTAGTTTATTAGAAGGCATAAATATTTTACTTGTTGAATAATGTTTGTACGTTACAATAACATTCGATTATATAATGATATCAAAATTGAATATTTTTTATAATTTACCTAGATCAAATGTTGACGCTTATCATTATTAAATGACAGTCAATACATTTACAGAATAATCTTTTTTTTATTATTCTCATTAGTCAGGAAACCCTAGCCCAGCAATGCGACAGCAATAGGTTAGGCAAAGACCGAAAAGTAAGCCGTTACTCTGAATCTGACTCGTGAAAGATGCCCTAACTTGAAAAAAATATTTAAAATTATAATCAGAATAAACTAACTTTTATATTACTAGATATTCTTTACACCAACTAACAATAAATATTCTAATATTTCTTATAAATATTTCAATACACAATACCTTAGTCTGGATATTACAATGTGCACGAACTGAAAAGTTCAAAGAACAACACGTGTAACGAAGGTGATAGATGTGGAGTTATCGCGCTACGTTGCGCTTGCTAATGAAAACTTACATGAGTTTACACCGATCGTGCTCTACACTATATTAGTTCGGTACCAATACTTAGTTTCTTATGTTTTGTGCTGTTATATTATGAAATAAATGACAATATAGAGCATTTTTTTCAGAAGCCAATGCCGAGCGGATTAAGTTGCAGAATGTAAGATACACACCAAATGTTTTGACTAGCGAATTCATGTAAATAAGTAAATCAAATCATATTAACAAAAAAAAGACTAAACGCCTTATTTTTTTCCAAATGAAAATATTTAAAATTTCAGATGTATAAAAAATAAAACTGTAGTAAAAAAGCAAAAAAAGGGTTCCAGAAGTTTAGTTTCCACAAAGGTTTAAGTTTCCTGGATTTATTCCAAATCAGTTAATTCAACTCCGGTTAAGTCACGTTAAGTTTAAATCTGTTTATCCGTTCGCAGATAACTTATTCGCAGCTTAGCCTATTCGACGTCGAGAAAATATTGGAGGGAAAAAAAGATTTAGTACTTCAGACTGTCTTTGTGAGTGAAAATACATAATGTATCAACAATTTATCATGTCACAGTTGACCTCCGAATATTGTCATAATGCTGAAAACCCTACGAGAAAAATCTGAACATTTTTAGTACGTATATATTATAGGTATAAGTATGTTGGATTCGGGTTACAAAATCAATGTATGCTGAGAGCTAGGGGCAATAGGTTTTTCCTGATTTGTTGTTAAAACTAAGCAGTTTCGACTGTAATTAAAGATAGTTAAAGGCGATCATTCTAGTATTTGCAAATAAGAATTTCCAAAAACTAAAATAATCGCCTCTAATGGATTTTTTAAGTATCGGTTACAATTTCTCTTTGTGATCGATTATATAATATCGTTCCAGAATATTGCTTTGGGAATACAAGACGTGGAATAATGTTAACAAAATATTAAAACTCAACTTTAAAATGAATAGAAAAATATTTGTTTACTCTGCAAACTTATTCGAAAAGCTGCTAGAAACTGGCAGTGCTTATTCATTTACTATTCATGGTCACGTCATCGTGTTACTCGGTGTATGGAGTCTAAAGAAAAATGCCCGAGCCATTTCAATTTGAATGTTCAACAACATAAAATCGTAAAAATAATCAAAGCCGAGTTTCCTTCAACATTTTCCTGGCATGAAACATTTCGGTGCATTTTCCATAGTGGAGATAAAAGGCAAATGGATTAGCGGCTTTTAGCCCAGCCGCGAACTGACAGCGGCCGCAACGCATATGGGAAAATCATTATACCTGTGTGTTCCACTCACTGATTTTACTTACTCGTAAATACTGGCTCCGTATACGCTGTACGGAAATATTATACCGATATTTATAGTTAAAAAGTTTAATATGTTTTTATGTAGTACATAAAATATGAGTGAAGTTCGTTGTTATTGGTCGGTATTTATTTGATGTCGTGATATGAATACTTGTGGTCGCGGTTGCCACTCCTACATAGGCCTTTTGAGCCACTAACGAAAGTGCACTAATTCTACCTGACGCCACCTTAATCATCTGCGATAAATGTATTCAGGCCAATGATGATGATGAATACCTGTAAAACGGGTTTCATTTAGTAGATGTGTTATTATATTCTTATACGAAGTTAAAAAGAAAATATTGATATTTGTGGAAACAAAAAGCGAAAATCTCTGAAATAAACCCAAAAGAACTTGACCACAGAAATAATTACGAAAACGAACTTACCTTCCCTTTTATAAATATAATTTTCTTAGCGAGAGACAAAAAGTAAAAGCGTGAAAACGATGTTCGGTGTTGATAACTTGATTACAAGAAAGGTTACCGCGTATCGCAGCCTTTTTACTCCCCTCCCTCGCGTAAAATATCTTCACGAGCTTGTAAGAAAGTTTTAACTTATTGTAATGAAACAATGCCTACATGTTTTCATTGTGTTGCTGGTAAAGTGAAGAGAACACAGATATTCGACCTTGTTTTGTGTAAAGGACTATTTTTAGGACTCGCCAAATTGTTGCGATGTATCATTGTTTTAGTGTTTGAAATAGATTTATAGCTCATATTTTATTAACACTAGAACAAAAAGATGATTAACGGGCCTTTGCTTTGGTCTGATATTTCTTTTGATACAAAGTAGAGATAAATGTGTTTCATTTTTCGTTGTGCACGCATAGTTATTGAATTGAAAAAATACTTTTAACATTTTACAGGCCCTATCTCCTGAGAAAGGACTTAAATAGCGTTTATTTTTACTGGAGCTTTATTATGAACATAACAACGACGATGACAACTTGATGATTTTATACATTAACGATTTGCTATACATTTCTAGCATTGCGTAACATCAAATCGCAATTTAGTAGTTCCCACGCAAGCTATCCTTAACGTCTGCAATTATCGCCTAACATGGGTTGAAATACTAATTCACCAATAGCCCCAATTTTCTCGCATCAGAAAGTGCACTTTCCACAATTACGTAATAAATAAACTTTAATACCGCGATTCATCATTTGTTATATTTACTTTAAAGATTTATGTAACCGCAATCCCGTTGTTTGTGTCTGTTTCATACGTTTTAGATTAAGCACGTTGTCCCGGACAATTATGTATGGAGATGCAATGTGAAATTCATGCTTCTCATTTGCATATGTACCTGTAAGTGGGTTAAGTTGTGAATGTTATTTTAGTAAGAATAATATTAGTTTCCGAGAAAAATAAACTTGTCTAGAATTCGGACTTTATAATATGTTTTATTACACATATAGTAACATTGAACAAAACGACGAGTATATTATTCTTGAATGTGATGCAATTTATTTTTAATCAGTTTTTGTTCTATGTGCTTACATTTATGTTAGGGCCCGTACCAAGGTAATAGGCTAACGAATAAACCTGCAATACTTTTAAGTACACATACATTTATAAAGTTACACGCAATAATCAAACGATATAATGTGATACATTGTCATTTTCTTTTCCTTACATTCACATTTATCAAACGTTTTATTTTTTCGAAACACTGCAGAAAAATTCAAACGCTAGTCGTACATTTACTTATCGATAGAATTCAAACACCGAAATTTATTTCGACGCACCTAGTATTGATAGCAAGACTTGCATTGCTAGACTGGCTGTACAGCCTTTTAGCAAGTCAATAAACAACTCACCGAGAACACTACGAGTTATTTATTTGCATCCAGCATTTGAACACGACTACTGTTCAGCCGTGTTTCTGTGCGCAATACATTGCTCCATTTAGGGTACCACTAATGATTATCAGCCATACATTACCGGAGATAGCTGATGAAGTTTGAAATAGAGTAAGATTGACATAGGATTGTGTTTGCAAGTGAATGAACGTTATTGATCACTTCATCAACTCCAAACCTTTGCTTTGATAACGATGAGCATGTATCTACGACAATGATGACGTAACCTATGAGCTAGTAAATGGACTCTATGACTATCAGACTTTAATTTAAAACATACTCCAAAGAAAATAAAAGCAAATGAACATATCTAGACAAAGTTGCGCAACAAAAATGTTTCTTAACAAATACCCGCCTTCTCGTACAACTTCAGGTTTCCTATAACGGAAACAATGCGGCGTTTTTCAAATGTTTCCGCTGTTTTCCTTATGTTATTTTCGTGTAAAAGGATACTTGTAACATTGTTTGTTTTTTTGTTTACGAGTCTCTGTTGTTTAGATTGGTGCCCTCTCAACTATTTCGTTCAGTCTCCTTCATTCGCATGCTTGTTTAGTTAACTCGTGTGACATTTTTGACCAACATTTATTTACAGACTGACTAAATGTGGACTGGTTCTGGTATACGATTAGTTGCGAGAAAAGTATTTCAGTGATTAGTGAAAAATTCTTATTCTGTTGAATTCCTTGTCTGCGTTGAACAAGCAAGTGAGTTGTCCGCTAAACTTTTATAAATTAACATTGAAATGAAAAAGTTAATGGACGTTACAACACAATTACCTTTGCAATAAAAAATATTAATGACGACTTAAGAGCCAACTTTCGCTTTACGACATGAAAGTTGTAGGAAATTAAGAGAAATGATTGCGTTGCAACAAGGACACTGAGGGGCCAACTCTAATGGAAACTGAAACTAAGTTTTGCTGAACCTAAATATAACCTAAACGCCATCGCTACATCGCCGGGGGAACTATGTAAATTCTTTCATAACTCTATTAGAAATGTGGCGCGCAATGTTGCACCGCGGCCCCTTTTGCTCGCTGGTTATTTGAAACTCAAGAAATTATGCTATTCCCTCATGTACGCGGATACTGCATATTGAAACGAAACTACAGAGTACATTTTATTGACGACTAGGTGGCGCGCAAATTGGATGTGCAGCTGCTAAAACTACGGAGAGAAAGTTTTGATTATTATTTGTATTCATAAATAGAGAGTTCGAAAGAGAGGCCGAAAGGCGCATTTTTAAAAATGTTTAAATGCCAATCTACTGTGAAACAACTTTATTTCCCAGAAAAATAAGAAGGCAAAATGTTGTACAAGTTAAATAAATACTCGTTAAAAAGTATTACATGCTCAAAGAAAAATTAATTAAGAGTGCAGTATATTGTACTCAACTTTCAAGAAAATAATTCAACTTTATAAACGACAAATTACACGAGATATAGCAGCCAAGAACTCGTACCAATTAGTGCCCTTACCGTGTAACTTAGTAAAAACATATCAACTATTAATTACGAAGATATAATAACGAGAACGCAATTCCATACTCGACACAAAAATCCTAGATCATTTTTATTTTTCTTTTTTCAAAAAGAGAACGGGAAAATATCAAAACTTCGTGCCAGTGGCCAGTGTGGAAACCCGTCATACATTTATCCTGTACATGTTTCTCTACTCTATACAAGTACTAACACGAAGTGTAGCAAAACCTCGAAAAATAAAAGTGGTAGTGCCGAAACGTGTAGTGTGGATCTATAGCGATATCTATCATAGTTGTATAGTGTAGCCACTAGGCTGAGCTTTAAAAGTTAGGTTTACTAAGTACCTCTTTGGACTAAAAGCCTACTTTTAACACTGGCTGTATTTTGTGAATTTTATTCGTTGGTTACCCATTAGACCATGCATAGAATAATAGAGTAATTACTGAGCACATTTATTGCCGTATATACCTAATTAATCGTTGCCTAACTTTTGGTATCAATAAATCTTAGATTGTGTAATGTACGTATTATTAAGAATTTGACTTTTTTCAAAAAAGTAGTCTCAGTTGCTCAACTTACTCATCACAACTTTATGAAATACGCACAAAAAGTCACGCCCACAGTCCCAATGTCCAAGGTCGTTTTTATACTAAAACTTAGAACAACAATTTCGGAACGATAAATCTATTGCATAAAATATAAAGTTTGGCAAGTGTAATCTCGACCGGCCTCGATGGTACGTAACTAGAGATTATGAGAAAATGAGCTTAAAACTTTCTCCTCGGGCTATTGTGAACGCCTAACACAAGCTTAGCTCGCTTAGTGAGGTTAATACGAAAATTGTTACTCGCATACATTATGGTACCGAAACTTTCAGCTGCACAAAGTTGAATATTCGAAATACTAAACAAAGGTATTTTAATTAACGTGATTCCAATCCTCGTTCGTTGCATTCAACATAGATTGAATTATTGAAGAGTTTGTTTTGTATAGAAACTAGTGAACATTGCACCAGGGTTATTCACATCGCCCGCGGTGCGAGGTGCGGGGTACATACTATACAGTTGCAATCAGTCTAGAAGCGTGGCATTCCGCTACAATTTGCGTGGCGGCGGGTGCATAAAAGCCACTCCTATGCCCTCCCCCGCCTTTCTGAAGGCGACGTAGACAAGTTTCCACTGTGAACAAGGAGCTAACTAGCCCGAGAATGTTACTGTTGATAATGTACTCGATTCGTCTTGTATTCTAGCGCCGGATTCGGAGCGAGGTTTACTCTTAATGCATTAAATAAACTACTATAATATATAAGCCCATTGTTTATTTACATTTCAATTGTACGCTCTTAGGTAGAAGGTTATACATTATTTATTTTCTTGCCACCTTCTCGAGGATTAATCTACGACTACGTCAGGGACAGACTTCAGGCGGGGACTTAATTTTACGCCTCCTCAGACGATTCAGAAACGGAATAGAAGTATCTAACGTTGGAAAAAAAAGTGTGATCTTAGTTTTATATACGGTGGTACGATCACTACCATTACGTAGAGTAAGCGAAGTCGTCGCTTTCAAAGCCAACTGTAGGGAGTCCCCATCCATCGATAGATATTATTTCCTCTTCCACTCGATGTAAAGACCTAGTGGCTGCCGAGTACACCGTTCGTCGGGAGCAAACTGAATTAGGAACGTTTTTCTCCATTTTATATCTCTCGCCCTCTAAGGAGCGACGAAGTGTTGAATTATTGGACTTACTTTATTTTATAAAACGATTTCGCCTCCAGGAGATTTCTGTTTACTTTGCCACAAAACGTTTTTCACGTTCCCCGTTTCATATTCTATTGATACAAATTGATAGTAAGTCGATTTCCATTCGCTTTATGTACTTGTATAATATTAAAGTAAAGGTATACGAGTTATTGGAAAGTGAGATGACAGCATGTTTGATAGACAGGCGTAAAATCCACCGATTGCGATGCGTGTGCGTAATAAGGTGGGTGTATTTTATTTTTATACTGGTTATTCGTGTGATTTTGTGGCTGATATGTTTGACAGAATGACAGCTTAGGCTATGAGTATCTTTAGACCCTTTAAAATTTATAGTTAATTATTTATTCCACGTATGACCTGTCTGTATTATTCTAGTACACAATATTTAACTTGAAATTTTCTTTAATCGAAAATCGATAGAGACCTAAAAGTACAGAAGTCTCAAACTTTTTTTAACTATTCGAAGACTACTCTATCACCTGAAACGCAAATTGACGTCTTATCTTACAAACAAAGAGAATAAATCAAGTCAGTCCTTATACAAAAAAGAAACATTAACCGTATTACTTCAGTACATCCATTCGTTTCTTTATTACCCAGAGAAGCATACATTGTTCCAAAGGTTTAGGTTTTCTGCCGTGTGGCCAATACTAGTGGTGTTTCCTTTTCATTAAGTTTCTACGCACAATATTGCAGTGGTCGTAAACTCGTGGCGAGGTGGCCGGCTAGACTTTGTTACCCGTTACGTCCGTCCAACGAAGTAATGAGACGGGAGGAAAAATTATACGTCTAATGAAATGAGAGAGCTCATTTAGGCATGTTTCGCTTTACACGAAGGCAATTAGAAGCTAGATACACTGAAGTTTAAGGCTATATTTTAAAGATGCCGCGCGTCTTTAATTAGTTGTAGATAAAATGTGAGTTTTATACAACATTCTTGGCTGTGTCGTGCAAATGCTGGTTGAAGTTATTTGTTTCTTGAAAGGATGCTTTGTTTTGTGATTAAAACATTTGCCGGTGAGTTGCCAGAGCTAGTTCAACGAAATTAGAAGCAACTAGGCAGAGACTATTTCAACAGGGACTATCCAAATATGTGCTGTCGCCTGTCTTCCATATTTCAAATAAATAAGTTTTTACGAGTATTATGCTATCGAGCTGAGTAAATTGTCACCTATGTGTCACATACGAATACACATCAAATCTTCAATATATTTTAACATGATGTATTCTGATCTTGCTTTCTTCTCGTAAATGATTTCTAGTATGTACTCACATATAACACGAAGGCAAAACCCTTCCGTCCGTTTGCTTGTGTTAAATTGCTCAATTATACATCCACTTCCGAGAATTTGCATACACTCATTTACAGTAGACAAGCGAATAGTTTGTTCCTTTAGATTTTTTTATTAATATCATTAAAACTGATAAACATTTTTAGAAGCTTTTTATGCAATTAAAACGCAAAATTTCACGAATTTGTATAAAAGTTGGTAAAAGTTATTGAAAAACATACAAACTCACGCTAAATCTACGCTAAAGGTTAAGTTTGGAACCTACGCAGACGATATTATGGGGAGAAGCTGATGGTGGATATTAAATAAATATGTACTTATAACTAAAGCAATAATAAAGACTTAAAAAAACGCTACCAGGCACTAAGAATAAAAACATGTCAATCAACACACAATAAAGACATCTAAGCATTATTTTAACTGTTTCACGCCGCATTTCCACTTTTATTTCACAGTTGAGCGCAATAGCAGGGTTTTAAAGCATTTTTATACTGAATATAGCAGAAATAACGAACCGCGGGGGCGTCGAGTGAATTAAAACTAATGGAACGGGTAATTTCTCATGAGAATAAAGCTAGCTACCAACTCTGCCCTACTGATTCAACTGAACACTGTTTGGGATTCACACTCGACACATGTTTTTTTATTTACCTTTATAAATTATGCAAACGTCGCCCGTTTTCTGCGTAAATGTGTTTGCTTAACATTATTGTGTTATTTAATATAAAGCTGGGACGAGTTTAGAAACTAGAGCATAAAATGAAACTTAAAATAACCAATGTAAGTTTTTCAAAGACACGTGAGGCTTGAAATAAAGGCACTAAAAACCTCTGCTTATTTATCTCTTAGTTACTCTAATATTTGAGTACAATATATTTAATATTGCCACACTATCAAAATCTCGAAAATATTTCACTGATGATAACATAGAAAAATCATAAAAATCTGTAACGTTTGAAGCAACCCAAATATTCGCGTATTCGCTACACAATAACAGCTCTTCAATCATAACGAATTCAAACATTAATCACGAACGTAACAGTAAGTACAATATCAAACATTCATCTCGCTAAGAGTACGTAGAATTACTCCTTAGTAACAAATATCAATTGCACATCTGGCATCTCATACGAACCACTCAATCACTAATACGATAACGGAACAGTTAACTCGCTGTTATTCTTTCACCCTCCATCTCTTAGATCAACATCGCAACGTATTAAGGAAAACGTTATCAGATACGTATTACATAGATATTAATATCTTCTCTCTACAGTCTCGCTCAACAATGCAGTATCGTTTAGCAAGACGTAAGTCATTTACTTAAGTTTATTGTTCGGATTTATCTTGCATTTCATTTATTGGACGCAGTTTTTGAGGTTTTCCTTATTGATTTTCGTTGTAGGATACCTAATTGATATAACATTTAGCAGTTGTACCTGCATATTGAAAAGATATGTAGATATTAAGTACATTCTAGAAAATATTGGTGATTGCATTTATAAATTCCATGAATATGACACAGATACCAAACATATTAAATTGAGTTTGGCAAAGACTCGATAGAGCTATCAGGTTTATAAAAGTACTGACGAATAATAATCTCTTAGTTAATAATCATGATAAAAGCAGTCCAAAATAAAGTCGTTCGAGCCTATACAAATGTCCGTAAACAGAGTGTTAAGCCTTACAAATGATTGTCATCATACTCCTGTCTTCGGGCGGCGAGTAATAGAGAAAAATAAGCGCTGACGGCGCAACCGTGAGTTCGTATTTTCGCAATAAATAACTTGCGTAATGATAAATGGAACTTGCCAACAGATAATAAAAATAATTACGAACATAACACCCTTTACATCTACCCTTTATAGCTTTCTTTGACGGAGGGACAAGGGAAGCGGGCGAAGGTAACACTAAATCAGTCCTAATGGCACCTATCTGCGAGGTAGAGGAGTCTACAACTATATTAAATAAAGAATTTGCGACAGGTAAATAAGGTTGAAAAGGACCATCCTTATTTAAAATTATATTAGGCAAGTGCCTACACTTTAGGGTGGTTTTCATACCTATTTTATGAGATAATATATGCCTAAAACTATCGCAACTCTGCTGACGAAAGATTCAATACTCGCGTTAGTAAGTAGGCGCCAACAGTTAAAGTAAGATAGCGGAAAAGCTACCGGAAGTTTACGGTACTGGATATGCAAAATACGCCTGAAATAACACAATTTCATAGCCAAATAACTCGAAGTCAAAGACAACGTTCTTAAAAAAATAAACATTGAACCCGACCGCACTGCAGCATCTTTAGGTTAAGGTGGGTACGCGAATTTAAATTCTACGCTTGACTTGACACAAAACAGAACTTTCCTACACCGGCTAACTTGTTTACCCACTCAAAGGCAGCAAGAGTTCAGAGCTGTGCGAGTTTTCTTAAGCCCGTGCACTTTTCTTCCTCAAAAAAGTCAGTTAGAGATACATCGAACACAATTTGTAAAGGGATCGTCGGAATGTTCGACTTTAAATTGAGGATAGTGATGTTCGTGATAGTTGTATAAACTTATGTGGATAAAATTGTGCGCTCATAGTGAGCTTTGAAATGTTTTAACAATACACCATTCACTGTCTCAGTGCTGGGCTAGAAGTTTAATTTAATAAAAAACATATTCTATGAGTACAATCCACCACCAGGCTGAATGCGGGTTCACAAAGTTTACACACATCTTCAAAAACTTTACGATGCTCTCAGGCATGCAGGTTACCTCACGATGTTTACCTTCTTCATTAAAGCGAGTGATAATTAATTTCAGATGCGCACATAATTTTCAAAAGTCTGAGTTACAGGCCATGGATTTTAACTTAAACGTCTACCATAAAAGACCAATGTTTATATTTAGGGGAGGTTTGAAATTGGTTTAATGGATATTTAACAGATGATATAAAGGGGTAAACGTATTTTAACTTTATCTGCTTATTCGGTATACACCGACCTTTCTCCACCTCCTGAGATTGATATCCTTTAAGTAGATGAAATGTCTATACCGGAATCTATCAAAGGTAAAATTGTGTTACAATGCGAATCTAAGTTCCTAAAGTCACTATGGTCAGTAGGTAGCTACCTAAGCTAAAAGATGTATTATTTTCTCACTGAGATAGAAAAATTGAGTACGATTGCAATAACAAGTAACAAACATAATATCCAAGCAACAATTTCCCTTACAGTTTTAGAACACTCGTGAAAACAAAATAGTGGCTGTATTATGTAAGTTTTCTATTACGCAGATATCTTTAGCAACCAGTTATCATACTTGGTAGAGAGCGTGTGTGGAATATTGCTTTAGTTTCGAGATGTGTTTGCGCCAGTGTGGCTTATGAAAACACGAAATTAATATTGTGGATCGAATTTGAAACCGTATAATTGGTTTTGACGGTTTAGTAATATATCGCTTTATTAATCGTGTGATTAAATGCTTATTTTAATTAGTCCAGTGTGATTAATTATAGGACTTAACTATTATAATAATTTTGTATGGAGATAGAGTTTTGAATAAATATTTTATTGGTGTAATTTTGATAATAAGTTTACTGTGCGTGTTTGAAAAATTACAGCATTTTTTATGATTGCACTTGCAACTATTATACAGGACTTAAATATTTTGTCTTGATATGTTTTTCTTGTCCTGCTTTTAGTTTAACTTGAGAAGATAATAATATACGAATCCTGTAAACCGGACAAACAAATATGTACTGGATCTGCTATATGCCTTTTAAGGTACCCAACGTATTATTTAAAAACAATAATTCTACATACCTACATACGTAGGTACTATTTTGATCGGAGATTAATTTCTTCTCTTATGGCCCATTTTACTTGTACCTATCCGCTCAGTTATTTACCCGTCTATTTTACAGTTTGCTTTTGTGAATTTGTAACTCAGTAAATGCTTTAAATGGAAATGAGACAGAACACACCCAAATTCAATAATTGGTATTAAGTAATTCGGCCAACGAGGTTGAAATGAAATTAATAAACGTATTAAGTATTTTAACTTGCTTTACTCTACGTCGAGCTCTACGAAGCTCGGAGACTCTAGGGTACGTTCTGAAACTCATAGCATTTTTTTTATATGTTCAATTTCGTAGTTAAGGACAAGATATCTAAGAAAAGTAATAACTTTTAAAACATTTCCTTGAATTAACATTTTTACAAGTTAAAAAACTTTTATTTTGTCTCATATCAATCGTTAAAGTACTGTATCCGCATAGAAAAATCTTAGTTGCTAAGATGTTCCTAACATCTTCATAAGAAACGAAATGTCACTTTTGACATTTATCTCGCGTTCCATATCACGCAACAGAAAATATGAATATTAAAGCACGGCATAGATTCTGTCTCTTTTTGTTTCAAACGATTTAGCTTCGTCTTTTCTCTCTCAGACATTGACAATGCTAGAACATTTATGAAAAGCTTGTCAACTGTCAAAGCTGTATGTTGTTTTTTGATTCACGCGAATGTCGATTTACGTCAAGCAGAGAATTATTATTGACCTTGTTCGCGAAATATACGGACTGGTTTCTAGTTATAAAAATTAATAATACTTAGTTATATTGTTCTGAAAATATACAAGTGTAAAAGAATACTCTATCCAGTAATAAGGTAAGTTAAAAAATATAATTACCATTTTATGTTCTATTTTTATTTAATGTTGTTTTTATTTTGTTATAACACGGATGTAGCTAAAAGTTGTAATTTCTCGGAGTTGATGACGCATTTGTACTAGCATCAGCGTTATTGTATTGTAATTATTTAGCTTCACAAAATTGGTCTGACCTTACAGCCTGTTACCTTGTCGTTGCACAGGTAAATGACTCCATTGCTTACTAATCACGCTAAAGAGTCGACTCCTCATTCTTATAAATATTTAATTAACTATCAGAAGCCACAGTACACATGCTGTTGTTAAAAGATTTGAACATTATCTACATGTTTTCATAAACTGTTTGTTTTGAATAGATAACAAATTTGTCTAAATAAGTTATCTGACATCACATCTAAGTTCTAAAGCATTATGTAAACACATTATCTGAGTTATAGGACCTTTTAATGTCCATTATTCACTTTTATTAGAAATCATTTGGGAAGTCCCACACTAAGTTATGTAGAAACAGGTTTTTTTAAGATGTGCAAAACCGCACATAACTTTAGTACAATATTATAAAAAGACTATAGCCTAAGCCACATAGTGAAAAAAAATTGTTCCAATCATGTTTATTTTTTCATTTATGATGTTTTGTTTTGGTGCATGTTAATAAGTTAAGGTCAGGTGACTTGACCTCACTGTATGAATGTCATATGTATAAGGCAAGTAATACTATTATCATTATAGTGTAACAAGGAAACCCGTAGAGCTACTCTTAACTCCAATTCAAATTGAAACATCCTGTAGTTATTTGCTATAAATAATCTCAACACAATTGAATGCTTAGAAAATTGATTCTAGAAAGATCTTTGCTTGTATAATATTTAGTAGTAGTTAGTATAAGGTCTATTTTCTTTTTATTTAAAGATGGTTCTTAAAATCTGTAAACAGCCAGCCTCCTTCCTGCCTTTACCTACTTATAGTAGTAAATGTATGTGTTTCATAATTTTGCTAATAATAGCAAAATCATTAAAAGCTACAAGTTTAAAAACAAAAAAAAGTATCCTCATTATAAAATGATGTTTTTATTGTTTAAAAAGTCCTTCCTAATTAGGATATCTACAAACCACATTTGAATTTGTTGTGTAAAGTCCAAAGAACTCCTAATTCAGTTGTTTGGTTCCAAGTACAAATGAGTCAAATAAATTAGTAATAATAAGTAATTAACACTATATTTATTAGTAACATTAAACCACAAGCGGATAACTGTGTATACTTCCCATAATATGTCAATGCATTAAAGGAAAGTTTTCATTATAAATGCATGAGCCAATTGCATGCACATTGATACAATACATGCGCTCAATGTATATAAATATTTTTATTATTTGATTGTATGATTCAGTGTTGTAAATCAATTTTACTTGTCCAACAAGCTCCAACTTTTTAATTTGATGGCAGAATATTTATTAAGTAATAAAAAAATCTTATATTTTTTTTCTTTATTTAAACTATAGGGATAGTTATGCAAGTACCTCCTGACTCATGGCAGATGCACCTATCATATTATTATATTCTAAAGGTTATTTCAAAAAGGTCTTTTGAAATAACCTTTAGAACTAGAAACTACAAAATTTAAAGAAAAATAGGTTAAAAATGGCATGAAAATATTATGACCAATAACTGTAATATTAATGTGCAACTTTGTAATATTTTCCTAGTAATTCACTGCAATTCATTGTAATTTTTATGACACACTAGCTGACCCGCGCAACTTCGCTTGCGTCACTTAAGATAATCATAATTTTTCCCGTTTTTGTAACATTTTTCACTGTTACTCTGCTCCTATTGGTCGTAGCGTCATGATATATAATAGCCTATAGCCTTCTTCGATAAATGGGCTGTCTAACACTGAAAGAATTTTTCAAATCGGACCAGTAGTTCCCGAGATTAGCGCGTTCAAACAAACAAACAATCAAACAAACAAACAAACTCTTCAGCTTCATAATATTAGTATGGATAAATTATTGCTTTGATTATTAATTTGTTATTGGTCATGAATTAACTAAATAGGCTTAATTAATATGCAGCAATTCATATTAAATCATAATTATTATATCATATTCCTGTTTCCTACACAATAAACAATTACTATATTAAATCATTAAAGTGTTGTAAAACAATAGGTATTGATAAACTGTTTAATAAAACAGCTGCCTGAGTACCTATTTACCTTCATCAACCTGATAGTTTCTTCATATGCATAAGGAAAAGGTTATCATGCTCAATTGTGGTCAGATTATTTTTATTTACTTTAAATTATATCTGTCTGCTACTGTGTATTTTTTGATAACCCATTACTGTCCCGCTGCTGGGCAAGGGTCTCTTTCCGAACTGAGGATTGGGACTTGAGTCCACCACAATGGTCAAGTAACCTGCTGCAAGCCATTGGAGTGTGTAATTAAACTTAAAATGAATGAAAAGTTTTCATGGAGTTAAAGTTTTTTGTTTTCTTTTTTATTTATTGATCTTGTGTTAATGAACTGATTATGACAGATGTTGATGTTAAATATATTATAGCTATATAAAGTTTTTTTGTCTGAAAGACGAGGCGTCACTTACTTAACCAATGTAATTGTTCTAAAGCTTATAGAGGCGCAGTTACCCACGTATCTACCTTATCTAGGAATATATTTTGGCCAGTAGCCCAAGTAACCTTTGACGAGCCTCTAAAGGAGATTCCGCCCATTTGGCAAAACATAAAAGAGATTTATTATTTAATTATATTATCGCAATCCAACACACTCTTCTTCGCAGTTCGTTTTAGTCAATCAAATTACGTTAATGGATGAAATATAAAGCCTAATCGTTTTCATCACGCAATTGTTACAGCCTGCAATAGACATTTGGATATAATTCAGTTTCAATTAAATAACTACAATGATTTCGAAATGTATGTATTTCTCGCATGATGCATTGGTGGTCATAAAAACGTCTAGTTTGTGTGAGAAAACGTTTCCTCTATGGTATACTAGGGCGAGAGAGTACAGGCTCGACGGTACAATTATGGCTTTATGCCAACGTCAGCTTGCTAATATCAGCGCAGAGTCGAATGGATATAAGTCACGTTTTACCAAAATGTTCAAAATCCACCGCAATATTCTACAATTGGAGTGCAAACGATATCTGTGGGACAATTGAGGAAGTTTATACTTTATAGCGACGACGCTACTGCGTTAGAATCGGTTAGGAATGTTCATATGCGACACTGTACAATGTACATAAAAGGAATCCTTAGAATTCAAGTTATTCCAATAGCGCGTAGAAAGAAACCTAATAAAGGTTCAATATTTCTACGATATTGAATAATGTGTCTTGTTACTCTCCTAAAATTCAGAGTAGGTGCAGGTGTATTTCACAATATTTTTACCTGAGGGTTTTTCGCCTCCGTTAATAAGGCATATTTATTTTGAACTTGTTTTTTTTACAAATGAATGTTGTTAATAAGCAGATATTGAAAATATTTGAAGTAAAGTTGATGGCGGAAGTCAAGAAACGACACAATTGCTGCGGTCTGCGGTATCATATCCTAGATTTCATTTTCGTCAATTTATAACTAACTAGAACTACTCTTACAGTAGCTGCAAAATGTGTAACCATAGTATAATTTAAGTTATAAGTATTTACATATTTGGTGATTAATACACTGAAGATTATTGACCTAATTTCCAATCCCTTAATTAGACATCTTAACCGCAACTAGAAGGATATGTTTAATTAATTGCTCTAAAGCTCATTATATTATTTAATTAAACTAGTCTGGAATTTTCCACTGTGTAGCTTAAACATCACCGCAAAAGCTATGTTAAGGAAATAATAAGAGTGACTCAGTATTACTCATTAATCCTTAAAAGATACTTGTACTTAGCCGCATTTAAATTGATTGGTGCTACACTTTTAAATAAAGAAAATTATATTCGAGAAAGCTGCCGGTAGATAGCAAAGGACGAATGTAGAAAACTCGAGCAGGATTAACAACTTCTCATCTAAATATCGGCAGCATATCTTAAAACTTAGACATAATATTCCTACTTTAATAAAAAAACGTCAAAATCAAACCAGAAATCTTGTAATGTAACATTTGAAAGTAGTTCCAGCCAAAGCTAATCTTCTTTTATAAATCTATTCTACAGAAATGATAGAAGTAGAGATCAAAGTAAATTATTCCTCTAGCCGTTTTTAGTTATTAAACGAAAAAGTTTAGCATCTTAGAATAAAGACACAGAAGCATGGATTGCACAAGCTTATAAATAAAACGACTGCAGCTATTCATCCAAGTCAGTTGAAACAAACATTTGCTATGCTCAATCCTTTGACGGCGCTTGAAGAAATAGCGACTTCAAGCTGAAATAACAAGAATTTTAAATAGCCACATTGGTTGTTATTTTATCTGTTCATGCATTAAAACACGAGGCTACAAATTATCTAGGAACTCATTTATTTCAGTTGCGTTTGACATAAGTAGTTTATCTTAATAAAGATACTAATGTTATGAACCGATAAACTGTCACCTACTTCACGTAAGGAATATTTCATGCTATAGGTGCTTACATAAATATATCAACCATAATTATGCCTTACAGTAAGATGCAAATTTCGTAGAAGAGCCTTACGATAACGAGATTTAAGTACTAACAAGCTACTTTTATAGACTGATCCCGAAATGGACACTCCAAAAGCTAGTTCATTAATGTTCTCCTAAAATGAATAACTATGTCCTTTGTTTGTAAATAATATTAAACTCATTCATAAATGCAATTTGTACAATTCACGGAGGTCATATTAGACAGGACAAGACTACTAAACGGCAGGGTGAACCAGATTATTCTTACTGGGATGTCCTCATTTCGCTAAATGTCAACGACCGTCTACTTTACCCCGAATAAAATTACATATTTCAACTAAACTGACCTTCATATGAACTCTTATCGAGATTGTTTTTGTTCTGCTATAAGACGGAATTTGTTCTGGAGAATGAGCACATGAAACATACGTGTTATTGTATATTTATTTAATAGTAAACAGTGATAAAAGATCATCACCCGATTATCTGAATGGTTATGTCATGTCATGTTGTGCTTACACTTTCATCGTTGATTCATGTTACCCTTCGATTGAGGGCACGTTTTAGTTCATTTTACTCTTTATACAAATTTGTTCTTGGGCAAAGATATAAAAATTGTGACGATTTAACCCTAGGTTATCGTAATCTCCACAGTTGAGGCCAGACGTGTGTAAGTTACCGCGTCGTAATCAAATCGTAACCATATTATGTGCAATGGAAATTCCAGGGAAGATTACTGAGAAAAGCAACAATATGCCTTGATTTTTTCTATTTCAACAATATTTTGCCATTAATGCTTCTAACCAGGTCAAACGTATTTTTAATGTAATTAAAAAACGTACTTATATGTTGCAAAACACTACAAAATTAATAAAAAGTAGTTGGCAAAAAAATTGCCAACCGCAACCTCAAATTGTAATAACCTTCGTTATAATTTACACCATACAAACAATATATAAATAACTATCAATGCAGTTTACCAACTGTTCATATCTATACTAATATAATAAAGCTGAAGAGTTTGTTTGTTTGTTTGTTTGAACGCGCTAATCTCAGGAACTACTGGTCCGATTTGAAAAATTCTTTCAGTGTTAGATAGCCTATTTAACGAGGAAGGCTATAGGCTATATAACATCACGCTACGGTCATTAGGAGCGGAGTAGCAACGAAAAATGTTACAAAAACGGGGAAAATTTTGACCCCATTCTCTTAGGTGACGCAAGCGAAGTTGCGCGGGTCAGCTAGTCAGAAATAAAATACGTAAATAGGTATATTATTATATATGTATTAGATGCGGTAAAATCTATAAAACTCTACTATAAAACCTCTACTGCCAACATTCCACGGCACTGATGTACGTGTATGTTAGTAAAACGAAATCAGATAGTACAGACGGAAACTAATGGGTCTAATATAGAACAATCGCGCCGTCCCACAAAATGACCCGTCTCAAGGATATTTGCATCATCACATCTCTACGTAGGATACACACGACTGAGAACTAACCGGTTTGTTTTCTCACGTTTACGGAAAACTTGATTTAATTACTGAAGAAAAAATACACCATAGATGAACCATGTTTATGAGAAACATATATATAGCTAATGATATTTTTATAAAACTTTACCAAAAAATCGCACTATTCTCATATTCAAAAATCATAAGGATAGCATGATATTGCATAGTTTAAGTCGAAATGTATTCTGGACAATACAACTGAGTAAAACGGTTTCAGGATTTTCAAGTTAAATGTCTACAGAAGGGAAATATCATGCTAATGTATTCTATTTCCCTAAAAAGACATAATAAAACGTGTATTCTATACGATGCTAGTGTTACTTGACAGTTGAGCCGTTAATCTAATCATTATTCCTTGATTGAACATAAAAGTTCTCTAATAACTAATGGACCAGACACGCATAAAAATGGAACACTTATGCGTGATAAGTATGCTTGTCGCTCAATACCCGCATCCACATTTGGCTCTATTCCAACCAATATAAAATAGCTCATCCATTTGGAAGAAAATCCAGTAATTCACGATTTTCACACTTTTCTAAATACCTTTGTTTGGACATTTCTCTCGCCTTGTTTCTGATTTATGTGGGGTTGTTCCACCCTCTGGCCGTTCTGATAACTTCACCACGATCAATAACTCCACACGGTATATCGAATTATTCCTTGTTACATAAGTAAATGGCCAAAGTTTGGCTATAATTGCCGTAATTCCGGGAGTAATAATATGAATAATGGATATTTTAAGTACAAAAGATTGCCTACGATATAATGTAGTTAAGCATATTCGGAGATTCACCCGAAGAAAAACGGACCCATTACAGCTTTCCGGCGCACCCGATTTTCCTCGTTTGGCCTAGAACTTAGCATATTAAAAGTGTATCTTCCTAATCTGGGTTTTAGGTGTATTTAGGACATTATTGATTTTTACGTACACTAACCTTAACTTTCTGATACTTGAATAATATTGTTTTTATATTTTAGTTTCCTCTTAGAATTAGTCACCGCGCTACTCCAAGAAAGTTTGCTTTGTAATTACCTACTATGAATTATCAGTAATAAATTATAAATATACACAATTATGATGTCATTTACGAATTACCCTGTTCTTATCATGCAATGTACGCAGTAATGAGTAAACATCTTCTCAGTTGTGGCTTAGCCTTTATTATAAGTGGACCACGCTTAGTGCATTGTAAGTTCTCAACTTAGTTCAAACATGTAAGTCTCTCGGAATTTAATATATTGTGACATTTAATCTTATATACCAACAAAGCTCTCCTGGAAGCTTTAAAATCTCGCTACGAATATAAATCGATGTGTCGTGTATAAGCTTAGTTCGGCGAGAACGAAAATCTGTTCAAGCCGCACGCGATTCCACCTCCGGAGCATTTTTATCTGGCGTCGTCTTACCGCAAGCATGAAGTGTGAACACACCGGAGATTTCCGCCGATATAAATCCCGGTACGCGACACCCTTACTTTACACCCGTCGCGTCCTCAGTGCAATCCGTGAATTTGTGGAGTGGAAGCCGCCGGCGGTGCATCGCGTCTGGAATTTGAACGCGCCAAATCTTGCAACCAACAACATCGAACTCTGTCCGGGAAGCGTCACGTACTCCTGTCTATGTATTCACAAGATCGGACTCAGCTGTAGCCACGTCACGTTCCCCTTGTCTTCTTTCTTGAACTCTAATTCGATTGCTTTCCTTATTTATATAATTATGTAATTCTCATGTTGCATCGTAAACTAAAGAAAACGATTTATTTTCTTTCTCAGAAATATTTTTCTCGAAATGGAAATATAATTTCTACGTCGTTATGATCTGTGCGTGACATGAAGGATTAGAAAGCCATTAAATAGACAATAGTCAGTAAGAGGAACACGAGTGGACGGTTGAAGCGCGGAGGTGACAGGCGGGCCGTTAACATGGCCGTTACAGGCTCAAGTGATATATGAGCTGCGAAGTGGCTTGGTGCCGCTGTCACTTCGCGTTCCACCGCCGCTTCGCACTGGCAAAAAGATAAAAAGGATTCCGAAATACGATTCACAAGTGGGCTGCCGGAAATGGGCAGAAAGTTACGGAGCACGGCTTTATGTCGGGCAATATATCTCTCGTATCGCTATCCAATTTCTGCTCTATGGCATGTAATATCCCTCTAGGGATCCTTTTAATTTGAAACTCCTTTTTAATCAGCACCATTCATTCTAACCTCGTTTTAGTAGGCCTTAAAAGATCCCTTAAGGATTTTCCTCCATTACACGCTGTATTAGTAGGCACTTTAGGAGTCATAACTCTCCGTAAATACAACGATTTTTTTAAATCAAAACAAAATGTTCTCTACCACCTATGTATGTTTACCATTACTCATGCAGGTAGATAAATTCGCAGCATTCCTATGCGATCGGTAAAGTAAACTAAACGGGGAAGCGGCCCCAAATTGATTTTTCCGTATAGTTTATTCAACCTGTACTTTCCCGTAGATAAACTGAACTTTAAGTTGCGTGACTGGCCCGACCCCCGACCTTCATTGACCTGCGACATTGAGGCACACCCTACGACTCCATCCCTATCACTTCACCTACGGATTTATGTCGACCGTTCTTTTAGTAAGTATTTTAGTACGAGGAAATCATTTGCGTGTGTTATTTTTCCGTTTTGATAAACATGTTAATATACATTGTCAGAAGGTTAGTAAGAGACATCTTTGCCGTTAGTTATTACACTGTTTTATGTATGAACGTGGACAGATGGATTATTAGACAGCATGTACTATAGATCTTTCGGCCCTGAAAGACAAATGTAGGTACACAATATCCAGACGGTATACATACACATGAATACCTGACGTCATCATGTTCAAAATGACTGCTGCTAACTAGAATAGGTCAATCAAGTCATTTCATTGTAGTATTTTTGTACCAGTGTTCGGTTTTATTTGTTCCCGTGAAATCGTTGGCCTGAAAATTTTCTAGTTTTTCTGTGTACAATTCTAAATTGTACGGTGTTTAGAAAAGCACACAGAAAACCGTTCCGTGAAAATAACCTTATTGTTTCCTTACAATATTTTAAAATAACGCTGGCAAATATTTTGTTGCAAGTAACAAGAATTCAATTTTGGAAAGAGCAACACTAAACGTGAACTACGGAACACGAAAGGAATTACATGTTCCGAGTCGATGTACAAAGTACACAAACATCGTCGCTTCCACTAACTAGATCCGTCGCGTCTCCTGTTTTCAATAAAGAGAAACAACTTGTGTCATATCCGCAAAACGTTTACTTACATAGTGGGAGCAGTAGTTGGTAACGAGGTTATACGAAACAGTTTCGGACGAAATTGCTCGGGGAATGTAGCTAGGTGTCATAAAGTTTCAGCAAAGCTGTCGGACAGACGTGTGCAGCGTTGAAATACACGTGTCGGCAAGCTATTTCATCTTGCTTACACTTCAACTTTGTTAGACCACTCATACTGTTATCTACTAAACGTTCGACTAATGAAGAATATGCTCTCAACGCTTTGTCCATTCCATAAATTTGCATCAGTTTCTGCTTATTAACATCTCTCCTCAAAATACTATGACTTATGTTCATGAGATGTTTGATGAATGTTTTGTTTGCTACAGGTCAATCATGGATTGGCGCACAGTCCTATGTACCTTCGCCTTGGTGTATTTCACTGATGGATACTCAAGTAAGTATTGCTTACAAATCACATGTCTTTCACGGCACTCTTTAGGCAATTAGCTAACAAGCAAGCTATGGAACTACTGTGATAAACATAAGCAGCATTAATACTGAATGGCTGACTGACTAAGTTCCGTTGACGTAGATCCGAAAAGTAGGATTGCACCTGGAACTTTGGTCTTATAAAATCCTTTATAGCACTATACTAGCATTTTGAAATAATAAAATTATCTAGTAAAGGTCTTTTAGACCTCACGTGCAATGCCGTTCTAGGAGCTAATTTTTCATATTTATATAATGATATGTTTCCCGTCGTTACATATACGTGCGCAGTACACACAATCGACCTTCACGCTTACGTCACTTGATATGATATCTTATTTTAAACGAACCCTGTTCAACATCTTGTAAAGTTTGACAGGCGTTTTGTGAAGGCACGTACGCAACCCTCCAATTGCCCAGATATGGCTCGATTCCATTACCTAATGTTCGCGTAAACCGAGCATCCGCCTCTCACAGTAACAAAACAATGAGTTATGATCCCTCCCGATGATGCTGTTTTATTTGTTTATACTGCCTCTAGAGTCTTACTTACCACTCGCAAATTTTATTACGCAGAATATTTTGTTGCTCTATTAAGTTGAAGTATTTTTACTCGAATAATATGGACTGTGTACAGTAAAACGTGGATTTCCCTGCAGATATAAATATAAAGCTAAGTAGTACTACGTCTATCATTAATTACTTTTGATAGCAAACGTATCTAACGTACTATCGCCTAGTTTAAGAGGTCAATTAAAATAGTTACGACGGATATAAATATTATCTTGAATAACGTTCAACTAATAACATCTTCAATACTCTACTTCTACATTTAATAGTAAAGATAAAAGAACAAATATTTAAATAAAGCTTTTCTATAGACCGATGTAAGCAAAGATTGTGACAATTTGTTTCAAAGATCGTTTCAACAAATTGGTACTCAAACTATTTCAATAAGTGTCATCGTGAAATATTAAGACTTAAAGTGGAGAGCTCTTAGTCTATTACCAACTACTGTCCAACTTTTCCTCAGTACCAACTTCGGTTCGGTTTTAAATATACTAAGTTTTTTAAAACATACTTTACTTCTCATTCAAAGCTAAGTAATTTAAATCATTGGCGCGTTTAACGACAAATAACCCGTGCCTTCCAAGTCCCAGTATCCGTCAAATATTTGACATTTTCGTTGGACCGCTTAACCATTATTATAAGGTTACATAAAGGTCTTTGAAAAGTCTCAAAGACAAACTGATTATTATTATTGTGGATGAAAATTAAAAATATTTAATAATCTGTAACTTGGGACTAAGTTTCTTAAGGATGAAACGTGGTACTCCTTCTGGTATGACAGACGTGACGTTTTGTATGTATGAGAGATATAAGTATACGATAGTTAAAATAAGGCACATATTAAAATTTTGTAAGCTTCTAGTCTTCTGCACAGGTTATTCTTATTACTATCAACTAATATATGAGCCGCCGGTTTACATTTCACAAGGAATATGATATGGATCTACGAATAGCGCTTCACAATCCGCTTTAATACCACTGCAGTTGTCCCGTTTTCAAGTGATTAAAGTCCCGTCTGGGAATTTAACTTGGACTTTGTGTTTGGAAAGTTAAAACTACTTTGTAGTGGTATGTTAGTCGATCGGAGTTGGAAAAACGTTAGCAGATTGTTAGGTGTCGTATAAAACTTTTGTATAGAATGTTCTCTTCTAGGTGTTGTGTAAATTTGTATGCTGTCGATGTCAGAGCCAAAGTGTATTACTACTTCCTGGAGTAATATTTTCTGAATTGAAATAGAAACTTTGTAATACAAGGAGTGACACTGTTCCCTCTTCTAAATATTGCTATTTTACTGCATGCTACATTGCTATGAGAGGTTAAATTGCTAACCAATGACACAATTGCTCACGTCATTGTATTACACAGTAGATAATGTAGTATTACAGTGATTTATAGTATGCTTCGACATGTTTGCGGATGACGAAGGGGCGATGCGTAGTAAGTACTTCGTAATAGTAGGGAAATGGAAGTGATTGATTCCTAACACATCATCGCTCATGTGTATGTATAAGAAATTTTATGCAGAGTGTGGATTACCAGACCTACCCACATAATGTTGGACTCGTGTAACAGATTTCTATTCTACCGATTGCCATTACTTAGTCTTGACTAATACTTTTTGAATAGTTTCTAAAAATCTCTTAGCAAGAAGCTCTCATAAAACCAGCCCAATTTAAAGATCAGTCTCAACTTAACCTCCGCGCGGTAACCCGCTTGATCACCTGGGTTTTAAATTAAACTTAAATAGTAGAAACACTAACAAACCTCGTTTAGCTACCGTTCTAGTAATCCTGATAGAAAATACATCGTGAATGACATGTCCACATGTTAGCCTAACCTAGTTTACACGCTCCACGGGGCACACAAGAGCACTTTGCAAAAATGTTTTACCAAAATGGAAAGTGCAAAAATTTTCGCCCACTTCCGCAGTGTTAGACAAAGTACCTGTATTACAAAAACGTATTATGATAAAGCACATAAAACCTACGTAGTGGAAAACAATTCGATGGCGAAGTTTTTCGGTTCGGTAGGCTTTTATTACGTGTGATATTGACTCTCGAAGACGACGGCGAGTCCAATCTAAGTATATAATCTTGTATATGCAAATGATCCCTATTCCCTTACAACCGAATTCTTTACCCGGTCACGCCCTTTGGGTTATAAAAAGGGCGAAATTCTCGTAGACACAGCGGAATAAAATATATTCATACGATATTTATATGGAGTATTTTTTCCATTTTCAAACACGTTTTACCTATCCAAACCCCTTTTATTGTTCCAGTAAATGGACATGAAACGAATGTAACATTCCGTGTACTGTAGATAATGCCTCTAAGTATCTGAATGTGATTTATGTTGTGGAAAAAATGCAATATCTATTTCCGCATCAAGAATTACATTACAAGAAAATGGACGACCGTTTTGGTTGTGTGTACAATGTAAAGATAATTCGGAATAAGTGGATTCGTACTGAAGGAAAATATGATGGATATTTATGCTGCCCTTTATCCATGTATTTTCATAGATAGCAGTTTTATGTATGTGAGGGTTTGGTAGGATTTTGTTTAGTCGATTTCTTTTCCCTTAACGTGATACTACCTATATTTGACGATTTGGTAAGACCTATAGATATTATTGTTTTTTATGTCGACCGATCTGTAAAATTTTAGGCGTGATACTATTACACTTTACGGCGAAATAGCTTTTCGGCAAACAATAAATTGTTTTGGCTGTATGTAGGGCAAACTTTGCCAGAAATGTATCAACTGTGTATTGTATTGCCTATTCATTATTACTTTTTTCATTGAAATCTGATAACCCCCAGACATTGTATTCGATAGACAATGAGTCTTACAAAGTTACACGTAAATAGAACATCAAAACATAATTTGTAAGCGATACGCTTCTTGTTATAGGTAGGTACTTATTACTACTTATAATATTGATTTATCAAGTCAATGTTATTGATTTAGATGTTCCCTTTGAACTAAAAATAAAGCTAAAACGGTTCGGGGAGATCGCCGGATGGCTTGTCATAGTTCTACGCGAAGCACGTGTTGTCTATCATGTCTAATACGTATACAATATGGTATTGCTGGTTTAATACCTATAGTTCCCATAAGCTTTTGCTTTTTACGAAAACGGAATTCTTGAAAAAACCTGTTATTCAGTAATAATCCGCAAATAACATCACAGTTACTGTTTTGGCTATGAGTCAATAAAAACTACGTTGGAATCCCGACAACGCACGGTAGTTCGTGATAAATTAACTATAGCTCCCACCTATATTTATAGCAAACTAAATATTGGGCTAACGTTGAATAACGCAATTGTAGTTTTAGGATTAGTGTGATTCATCAACACTTCTGAAAATTACTGCAGTATTTTACGTACACCTAAAACGACTAGGTATAATTTTCCGGTTTCATGATTCTATTACAATGGAACAGTGTGCAGTACCACGACATTTCATGATGATTAATTTTACGCCTACTTTTATGCAATAGGGTCTAATTAATAATAAATAACACATAAAACAAGCCACACGATCATGAATCAGACAGATTTAAAATATACGTGTTTTACTAATTTACAGAATACGGGCGAACATGCAAAGACATAGGCTGTCTGAACAGCGAGGTGTGTGTGCTCGCCGAAGATCCGTGTTCATTCGGACACGCAACAAACTGCGGCACATACCCTACCTGCAAGAAGAAGTCTCTCGTTGAAGGTAATAAACAAACTCCACTTAATTTTTTTATTAAGTAACTGTATTGGCGTAAGATTTGGCTGAAATGTTTTATATTGCTGGATATATTACTAGATTGCGCCATTTAAGTTAACGCAAGTGAACAAGGCGCAGAAAAAGACATACAACAGACGTAGACAAGGAGTGCAAATAACTGAGCAATAAGACGCCGCCGTCACAAAGTTGAATGGCGCGTACCTGTATACCTCGGCAGTCTTCTATACTTTGTTTCATAAATCCATTTATGTTTTCAGGAGGTGGTGCTACTCATGCGGAACCTGACAAACCAGCTCCAAAACCTCCACAAACACCAACTAGAGATTTCGACAGTCCCCCTAACTACAACCCACCCGCTCCTCCACCCGGAGGCAACTTACCTTACGGTGGCAACTCACACACTGGTGGTAACTCACCTTACGGAGGAAACTCACCCTATGGTGGCAACTCACCATATGGAGGCAGTTCACCCTACGGTGGTAGCAGTAATACTAATGGTGGCTCTAATCCCTACGGAGGTAGTTCTCCCTACGGAGGCAATTCTCCCTACGGTGGTAACTCCCCCTACGGTGGTAATTCACCCTACGGTGGAAGCAGTAATACTCATGGTGGTTCTAATCCTTATGGCGGAAGCTCTCCCTACGGTGGATCTTCCAGTGGAGGTCACAGCCCTTACGGAGGCAGCTCTAACTACGGTGGCTCCAGCTCCAACACCGGATCTGGATTCGGCGGCGGTGCTATCGACAGTATTCTCAACACTCTGAACAAATACGCCAATGGTGGCGGCGGTGCTACTGGTGCCAACGGTCAAAGCAACCCTCTCTCTGGTCTCATCAGCAACATTGCTGGCAGTATCGGCAAAAACGGAGGTTTAAGCAATTTCTTTAATACTAGACCTATTATGGAGAATCCGAATTACTCCTCTTATGGCTCTAATTCGAGGAGCTCTAATCACCAATCTTATCCATCAGGATATCAGCTGAATAGTCAACCGCCAGCCCAAAACAAGAATTACGGGCAAAGTAATGCGCATTATAGTGGGGCAGCCACTCGCAGACCCACCTATTACCTTAGGTAAATTCCTTTACCACTCACTGTAGTAATGGGTTTGGCACTCTATTCTTCCACTTCTTTACTTAGCACAAGCTTTTCCCTTACTAGCACTTTTTATTTTCCCAGCTTTGGCTTGGCTAACAAGACAGCAATGATTAATATCTCGAAGTACTGTTTAAAATTCGCTTAGAACGAATATTCCAGTACTTAATTTTTTGGTAGATCTGAACAATGACCGACTAATTTGTAATGCCTTGGTTAAGGTTTAGTAGAGCTACTAGATTTTTATTTATAATTAAGTATAACACTGCGATCAACAATCACTGTTGGATAGTATAGAATCATTCAATGCATAGAAAAACACATAATTGTCGGTGTTTTTTGTACGTACCAGTTTTTTCTAGTCACAATAGAAATTATTGCAACATTACTCACTATGCTTATTCTGTCTCAATGAATGTTAGTTGTATTAGCAGTAGTTATAATATTACATGAAATATATCCTTTCCAGTAGTGATTTTTGGTCGCAATCATAACACTGAAATCATTTTCACAATTGAAATCACAATGTTCATAATATTGACATGTAATACCATCATTTTAATGCATTATAATTTATGTTAATATAAGATGAATGCTATACTTTTGTATAATCAACAGACGATGAGGTGAAGAATCTCGGTTAACAATGTTTAACATGCATGCATTTACAGGAGTATGTTCTAAGAGGTATGACTGTATCGCAATCTATGAGGCTTGCTTTTATATTGTTTATTAGTAATGCACTTGCTCTATGATTTGTATAAAACATTACTTTTGTACAAAATACTCAAAAAGATGCTATTTCTAATACTGTTATATTATATTTCTCATTTCAGTGTGACAATGGTCTTGATGTACCTGATACGCCAATATATGCAGTAATTTAATTTGGAGATTATTATTTTATATTTATTTAATTATAAGAAAAATAACAAATGAATAAAAAAAACTTATTCCTATCTATAATCGCTGTTAAGTTTCAAAGTGATATTTGATGCCTTTTTTACTTTTTGCATAAAACATATTGATGTGTATATGTGATATTGTTATTAACATAGATATTATTAAATAAAACTAAAAATACGTTATAAAATCACTTTTATTCAGTCAATTGAGATAAACAGACTAGAAATATATAGTGTTTGCTACAAAATACAGGGTATGTACTACAATTTGCAAAAGTTTATTATATCAATATTGTGACCACACCTACTGCCTAGGGAGAGTATTCACAGAGCGTCGTGTCTAAATGTAAATAAAACTTCATACATTTTTAATATAAAGTAAAAATCTCTAAATAAATAAAATCTTTTTTCCCCTCGCGTCAAAATCGATCTACAAAGTCCCAATAAAATGTTTTTTTGTAAAAGTATAAAAGGTTGTATTCCCCACACCTCGCTCTGTGCTTACCTTATAAATGGTAGGTATATAAGCTTACAGAACTATTTCTTCGTACAAATATGGCATAAAAATTGCGTGATATACTATACCAGCCCGCCCTTAGTCAAGGAATGTCATGTTTTCTATAAATACTCCTATCTTACTTAACCCTACCGAATAACCTACACCCAGTTTCAACCGACCTTCAGATAATAAAACAAATGCACCCTCAAACTTAGAAAAATAGTATTGTCTCTTTCTCTCTTTTAATCATTGAAATAAGATAGAAAATACCATCATGGCATAATCAGCTGATTAACTATTTTTGTAAGTAAGTGGGTTGTAATAAATTATATAAAGATTTCTTAGTCCAATTGACAATTTGTAATAATTGTATAAATGCATTAATATAATAAAAATAAAACATTTTTTAGTATAAATTCTTAGAAATCCATGATTTAAGTCCCACCAAAAAATAATTAAATATTGTTAAGAAAATATTCCACAAGTCCCAGTTGTCTTAATATTATAATAGGTTAACCTGCCTGCGTGACTTTTAACTAATTAAAGTACTATTAAAGCCGTCCTTTAAGTAAAAAGTCTAATTCGAGTAGTGTACTAAAATATGTTTACAAACATCCCAGTGTAAATTAACGACAACTAATTTTGTTTTAAAAGCTTTTGTGTCTGCTTAGTGCTTATTTAATACGTATATATTAAAATGTAGGTAACTTTATAGTTGAGGCTACCCCACTTACATGAAAAAATTGTATAAGAAGAGAGTAAACTACGTCGCCGCGTCGACAGTTTTTGAGAAGAACCCAGTTATAAACATTCAAGAACTTGCAATGTGCCCTTGTAATGTAGACTTCCCTTTCTGTTACACTGATTTGGTCGAGCGCGTTGTTGCGTATTACATAGCGAAATCTGTCGCGCACGTTAGCGTCGCTGTGCAGTGTCCGCTCGACCGACGTCAGCGCAGTAAAAGCCTTCTCAACATTACTAGTGAGAATGAGATGTAAACCTCGCTAAGTTTGAAGTAAAATTTTGCCTTAACTACGTTAAATGCCGTACGAGCTTCAGACATTCAAAGTTCTTAAATACCAACAATCAGGATTCATGTAGTCTAACCAATAGGTACATTTATAATTCGATTACATATGTACCTTGTCCTTAATCTAAAATAGACAATTACTAATTGAGCTACTTGTTACAATATTACCAATATATTATGTTACCTGCTTGTAACTTTTTCATTGTCACCTTTTCCTTACAATTTTGACTACTCGGTCCGTTGTGATGCTGAGTCTGTTTGATTTTGATTTCCTTGAGACGTTTCCAACTCTCCAGATTTTGCCTGTGGTTTTGGTCCATATTTACGATCTTCTTTATCTATTGCCTTCAAAATAAGGCCTACTAGATAGAAGACTAGCCAGACTCCATACCAATAATGGTAGACAGAGGAATAGTAGATCCAAATACGGTCGAATGTAAGCAGAAGGAAAGCGGCCGCTTGGTAAGATTCTGAGTGAGATCGCAAGAACCACATTATGAAACCGATAATTTTCTTTGTCTGAAATTAAAGTTAAAATTGTATAAATAAAGTGCACAAAGAAAATACTACTCAAAAAGAAGGTACCCAAATAGTTGTTGTCTTACCTTGCCAGTAGCGTTTCTATAGTATAGTTTTGAGTAAACATCCTCGGCCATCAAATAGAATGGACAAGCGTAAATGCAGAAGAAATAGCCGGCGTGGAATCCGTGCCAGATTACTGACACAAACAGAGCTGCATGGATCCTGAGACAACAGAATAAATCGTTAAAAAGTAGAAAACATAGAAACATAACAATAATTCTTCAATCCAAAAATATTTGGCATTCATAAAGACAACAATAGTCATTTAGTTTTTTATAGCAATAAATTATTGTACTTATTTCTCACAGTCAAATGTTTTATGTTTCATTTTATATTAAGTGACAAAGTAACAGGTAAATAGAACATTATTTCAAAATGGATGTACTTACTTCAGAGGCTTAACAGGGAACCGTTTATAGACAACCATAGCCACCCAGTATTGCACAGCTTTGTTCCAAACCTTCATGGAGTCTCGTAACGTGACCACAGTTTCACATCCCCACACATCCATAGATTCCACTGTATTGAAATCATATTCAGCTTTCTTTGCTTCCTCTTCTGGCCTGAATGTGGAAGAAAATGTATAAAGTAACCAAGTTTTCCAAAAAACAAAGAAGAGTTATAACTTGATAACAATTTGAAATCCCTGTTAAAAGAAAAGTTATAAAGAATATTTAGAAAAAAGTTATAAAGAAAATTTAGAATTTAGTTATGTTTAGTAAAAAATATGATTGGCATTTTATATTCATGTGTAGGTACAATGATAAGAACATTCTCATTTATAATAGTATTTGCATCATATTGAAATGGTAAAGTAATCATTGTGCAGCAAGTTATAGTAAATTACCTTAATAATGACCTATGCATTCATGTATTGCATGATCTACATCAAGTAGTAATACATAAGGTCACATTATCAACCAAAGACATTATCTCAGAACATAATTTTATCAGTGACTATATTATTATTGATAAGAGATTTTTGAGCAATCATTACTAGGTAGATCTCAAAGGCAAGAATATTTCATCAGTACTTTACAGCAAGCAATTGTGTAGTACATAATAGATATAGTACTATAATAAAGAACTATGATTCTACCTTTTATATCTGCTATTCTAGTCAAATAAAATGCTATCATTTTAAATTGGTTAACAAAGAACCACTTAAGACTTACATTTCTATCATCTTCAAGTATCCCACTGATGGTCCATGGCCCGACATATTTTTTCCTTGCACCGGGTACGCGCCGAGTCCTGCCGAAGTACATACGCTCTCGGCTAAAGTCATGCCCGCGTAGATGCGCTGCCTGAATGCCGCAAATAACGCCCAGGGATACATCATGCGGTATAGGAAGTTTCTGTTGTTATGCTCTTCTGTTAATACATACTGTAAATAAAGGCAGAATATGAGATAGGTGATCTCAAAGCTATGATGCTGCAGTTGGAGTCAAATTAAATATATTGATAATAATTACAATGGTGTAAGCCAGTAAAATAAATATATTTTAAAATTAGCAGTCAAGATAATCTGTAGAAATTTGGTTATGGAGGTAAAAGAGGTAATAATATAGGTACTCATTTCAACAGTATCCTATTTTACTGTACTCTGAAGAGTAAACATAATTAATTCTTATAAAATATGTATTCATGACATCTCTATAATCATATTGTAGTCTTACCTCCAAAGGCCAAATATTAGAGAAAGCCAAGTACAATGAGATGTACAGAGGAACAGTTTTCAATGTATTGATGGTGAATCCAAAGCAGTCAACATACTTGCTGTATGGTAGACGGAAGTAGTCATTGAAAGTCCTGTATCTGTAATATGGACCTGAAACACAATAGCATAGGATGTTCAATATATGAGCATAAGTAAATTAATAATATATTCAAATTAAAACTATATCTGACTGATTTAGTAGCAAGCCTTGGCGTGTACAATTCATCTTCATTATAGGTAATAATAAAGAGGAAATATCCTAACTAATTATTTATATCCGACAGACCATCAACAACTGCATAAACCTGCGAGTCACAGTGATTTAAATCTGAGTTATTTTATAAATTATCTCCACCATCTACGAATGTTGCATACAACTGGTTGTTTGATTTATTTCGATAACGATATCCAATGATATTTGTACAGATAATTTTTATGTTTAAATCTACATAAACAATAATAGTATTAACATAGACAGATATAACTTTTCTATTATTGTAATTGTGATTGTATTGTGAGTGGTGATAGCCGAGTGGTATAAGTTGGCACCTCCTACGCAAGTGGTCGCAGGTTCGAACCCGAGGCAACACACCAATGACTTTTCGAAGTTATGTGTGTATTAGAAATAATTATCACAACTCCAACTCTCTCCAACGGTGAAGGAAATCATCGTGAGGAAACCTTGCATGCCTAAAATTTGTTTAATACATTTATTGTGGGCATGCAAAGTCCCCAACCCGCACTTGGCCAGCGTGTTGGACTCAAGGCCTAACCCCTCCCTCATTACGGGAGGAGACCCTTGCCCAGCAGTGGGACATTAATGGGTTAAATTTATTTATTATTGTAACAAAGGTCAATTGAGTTTACTACAAAAAATCTATTTTAAATATGTTTTTTGATTTATTTGTACAGATAATTTTTATGTTTAAATCTACATAAACAATAATTGTATTAACATAGACAGATATAACTTTTCTATTATTGTAACAAATGTCAATTGTGTTTACTACAAAAAATCTATTTTAAATATGTTTTCTACTGGCCTACTTCAGCAAATCAGCTCAACTTATTTTTAGACTAAACATCTACCTACAGTACAAAGCTATTACAATTACCTGTAAGTAGTCCACAGTAGTTGAATGCATAATGAAAAAGATCAATAAACTCTGGGTTGATTAGTTCAACAAAATCGGGATCTATTCCTTTTGGGTGCTTCTGTTCTGTTTTGCCATCAGATTTCTTTGATTGTTCATAAGCCAGCCAAGAGCCGTTTATTTCAAATGCCACTCCAACCACTCTCAAGACTATTATCATTTCAATCAGGTTTGTCTGGCCAGAAGACGGTGGTAGACCAAATTTGTCTGCCAGCCGAAAGACAAACAGGTATCCAAACATAAAGAAGAATGTCATAACATGGCATCGTCTGAAATAGTCAAATAAGATTGTATGATTTTAATGAAGCTCTTAAAAAGATTTTTACATTCTAAAGTAATGTTTTTATAATTATTGTAAAATTGTTTACTAAACTGAATAGAAATAGCTATAATATTTATACTGTAGTCAGTAAAGCTAGGAATAGGTAGGTACTTGTATGTTAGAACAAAACAATATAATTAACTTGGTCCATAATTAAAAATTATTATGTATCTATCTGTTTTAATACTTATTGTAACATTAACAGCATACTTGTATTCGAATTAAATCGATGTCGGAACTTCGGCCATCTAAATAATTGAGTACCTATTACAGTATTACAAAATCTGTCCCCACTTCTTTTACTGCACAAAGGTTATCAACATAGGTAAGTAGGTAATTAGATTTATAACTGGGTGAATCAGAAAATAACTTACTTTTCCGTAGCAACCTTTATGATCGTTATTCCAAATAAAGCTGACAATATTGGATGTGCGGCACTATATCCAGATACTATAATTATGAGTAAAATGCCGAGAATACTGCCAGCCCATTTCTTGGTTTCCACATTATTCAATTTCCTGTAATATGGCCCGATCACAACACTAAACAGAAGCAGCGATAAGTATATTATATCGTTTTTATTCTTTGCGAGGAAGCCCCACATATTTACTTCGGAAAAAACCAAATATTTATTTAGATCAAATAGCCGCAACTTCTCAAGACGTTGCTTTTTTTGTTAGACTGACAATATTGACAAATTGTCGGCTGTCGGATGACATTTAGACGAAATGTCAAAAGGTTAGGGAAGTGATCTGTTCCGGTTTTTTTTGCAAATCTGTCCTTCACGTGAGTTAATAATGAGACAACTTTTTCAGTTTCTTTAAATTTTGGTAATATCCCATCATCAAAGCATTATATATCTATCGCAAAAAGTTGGTACATTCCTCATCGGAACACGCAGTCGGGGTAGATTGGTTTCTTGAATAAATGTTACACCTTTATAATGGAGAATGTTACCTAATTTTGATTTTTAGCACTCCATATTGTCGTTTAAAAATAAAAAATACTGGTGAAAGAATTACTTCGATACGTCAATTAGTTTTCGATTTATAAGTAAAACAAGTTGTAACCGCACGACGCTAGCTCTCGGTGACGGTGTGACGTCACTCTACACTTGCTCAGTCTGGCTCACACAGTCCGCTTGCGGTCGCGCGCTCGGTGCATTGAAATTATTCCTAAATACTTTTAAAAATGTTCAATTCAAATACTAGGAAATCATATGTTGTGCCTAAATGTAATTTAATATTATGTAGGTAAGTACATAAGTAATAATAAATAACTTCATCTTATAATGAAACAATTTCTAAGCGATTGATCGCGAGTTTATTGATTTTACTGTGGCAGGAAAAATGTAAAATCGATAAGTATGCGATTATTTCGGTTAAAAATTGTTTAATTATAATATGCAGTGATCGTAAATATCTAACATTATTACTTATTATACCTATGCATAATATACTAGAAGCCGCCCACGACTTCGTCCGCATGGAAACCCTTCCTGCGTAAATAATCCTTCGGGAACTCGAGGATAAAAAGTAGTCTATGTGTTATTCTGGGTCTTCAGCTATATATCAAATTTCATCGTAATCGGTTCAGTCAAATTTGCGTGAAAGAGTAACAAACATCTATACATACTTACATACCTACATACTTACATACATACATACGTACATACCTACATATATACATATACAAACATACGTACATACATACATACATACATATGTACGTGCGTACACACATAGGTACATACATACATACATACAATGACATATGTATGTCATTGTATGTATTACTTATGTACTTATGTATGTACATATTTACATTCTCACAAACTTTCAAATTTATAATATTAAGTAGGATTTCGGAAGCAACAAAACCTCTATTTGTTTCACAAATAATTCGCAACCATTATTCCATTTATATTAGGTAGAATATCCGATTGCCCCTTTTCAAATACTTTATCCATTTTATTAATCGAATAGTATTTATTATTACTATAAGTTATTTTATACATAAGCGGACGAAAACACAACAAAATACTACGCAAGCTATTACACCTACAACAACGATTGGCGACTTAATACTAAGCGGGACGCGGCCCGCGCGGCGCGGTAGTATAGTATGACGTCACAGCCGCTCACGCGGCTGTTAGCGGAACTCGATATTTTTCGAAACTTTAAATGCTTGTAAAATCAAAACTATTTGGTATTTTTGACTAAAACAAAAACTAGTTTATATGTATACATACAGGCTATACTGTGTCAAAATTTCAAGCGATTTGGCATACCTAGTAACATTCTCCATTTCGTTATATTTTTAGGTACCTACCTACCTTGAAAGTTGAATTTTAAGACGACCAGAAATTATGCAAATATTGTGTGTTACGAAAATATAACAAATAATAATATAGTCGGGTTGATTTTCATTACCACAAAGTTGAAATTGCCAGCAGGAGGCCGCCTTTACTTTAAAAGCGGATAGGTAATAAATAATCACAAAACATTATAGTATGTGCTTAAATTGTTTATTTACCGATGATTAGAATTAAATTAATTAAAAGTTATTTTATTAATAACAAAATTGTAAACAAAAAAAATCTGATCTTGTTTTAATTATTTTCGTTTCGTAATCGTATTTTAGAATTTATGAACGTGTTGTCTAAATGTCACAAATCTGAGTTATTTTCACGTCATTTTCGCCGTGTCAGAAATTGTATTGATCGCTCCTATCCAGCTTCGTGGATGGATCTAAAATTCAAAACAATCTTGAACTAAAGATATTACCTATGTTTCTGACTCCATAGCATATGTGGTCCATTTGTCCGTCAAGGATGAATGAAGAAGATAAAAAACTAATCATCCAAAGCCTCAATTTGAGGATAGGAGGTGATATCAACGACCTAGGCAGCGCATATGACATCGAAAATGAATTGGTTAACAAAAGGGACCGGCTTCAAAGTAGCGTAAGTGTATATTCTTATAAAATAACCGTGATTTAGCTCTTCAAGCTTTCATTATTATCTTAAATTATAAATTATAAACAGTAGTATACATTGTCTCTCATCTCATTCTCTTCCTTTTTTCCATTCCTGTAGGAAAAGTTTTACCAGTACGAGTACCTATGCAAACTACTATGACGACCCTAAAAACCCTAAACTATAAAGCAATGACATAATATTCCTCAATATTTAAAATGAAGAATGTTTCCGTTTACATCTTCATAATGTTTATTTTTCTTCAGATTGCTATTGCCAACACAGAAGTCCCGACCAAGCTAACATCAGCTTTGGGGAAAGCAGTCCTAAATTCCAATCAAATAGAAGATCTTAAAACTCGGGGAGTGGAAATCAAGGCTAAGGTGGAAGCATTTCTGAAGAAAACTGAGCCCCTTAGAAATGAGGTTGATAAAAGATTTGCAGCTATCAACAAGTTGGAACAAGTTTTAGTTTATTTGAAGTCTTTTGAACAGATTGATGATTTGAGGTTTGTATAAATTAAACTTTTTTCAGATTTTATTTTACCTTTTTTTTAAATGATGAAGAAGAAAGATGTTTCATACTAGATAAGAGGCTTTTTAACTGATATTTACCTAGAGCATAATATTTGCAGTTTTTCCCCTAAATGATGTGTTTTACCTTACAGAGAGTTTCTATAAAAGCTGAATTTAATTCTATGCTATTATAACTGTAGCTGTTACATACCTACTCTAATTGTTAACAAAAACAGTTATAGATTCCAATATTCTTTAAAAAATAAGAACTCTTCAAAAAACACCACTGACATTGTTTTATACATGCTAAATATAAAAAATACAATTAATAATGATATTACACTCTTCAATGGCTTTACTAATAATTCTCTCTTCCAGCCGACAAATGAAACAGACCAGCGATGATGAACAAATGGTATTACTGTATGGAGAGCTCAGGAAGATGTGTTCTCAATACTCTAAAGGACACAGAGCTGCTTATGTGAAGGACTACACACATTACTGGCATAATGTACTCAAAGATAAACTTACTAAGTAAGTATAAAAATTATTTCAAAGTATACATGTAACAACACAGCATAGCAGCATTAATATAATATGATATCTATTGGTATGTAAAGTAAGCTATAGAAAAGATAGGGCCTTATGAACCATGGGACACTGTAAGTAGCCTGTAAAGCTTCTGTAACATTTTTAACCTCTTGAACAATTACAAAATCATCACTTAGTTTGTCTTTGAGTACATACATGACTAATAGTTGTTTACCTTTCTGTAAAATGTTCTCATTTTTATATAGGCATTATGAAGATGTTCTAAAGCTACTGAAATGGCCATTCACAAATGGTCCAGATCACTCTCCAGCACCCAAAGAAGTAATGATCAAGTTTAACAGTTTGACTAAATACCTGTTCCTTATTGAAGAGCCTGAAGAACTGGTCAACAATAATGTTTCTGAAGAATTTGGCGAAGGTACGAATATTTTTTACCCTATCTCCTAGCATAAAATATTTTGTGGTGATAAATTTTACTGACATAGCTTATTGACTTCAAGTTCAATATAGACTCAGATGCAGTGGTTACTGAATTTTCATTAGGTATTGTTTCTGGAATTGCCATAACATGAAATAGGCAGTCACTTCTCTAAACTATACCAAATACCTACACGTCATGTTATAATAGACTAAACTATTCTAAACCTTTAAAACCAACAACAAATAGTGTTCTAAGTTCTGTTAGTAAATATATTTTGTATTTTTCTAATTTGTTCATTTCCCAACTAATTACAGGTAAAGGTCCTTGCCTACCTGTAAAAGTACTGCTAAAACCACTGAAGAAACGCTTCCAGTTCCATTTCACTGGCTCACGTCAGACCGCGCGTATCGACCGCCCAGAGTGGTTCCTTACACAAACACTCACTTGGATAAAGGATCATCAGACTTTCGTCAAACAGAATGTACAGCCAATTGCTGATAAGCTTGAACTGAGGAATGTAAGAGCTGTGGTAAGTAATAACTGCTAGGATACATATCATTCTTATTTGAAACTAATATTAATTCTTTATGGTACTGATAAAAGCAGAAATGGTAATTAAATGAGTTTGCCCACATATTGGACCAATCCAACTATTGAATTAACTGAAAAAAGTAAAAACTTATGATTGTACAAAGTAGTAGTAGTATGTATGTAGTAAGAAATGGAATGACATAGTATTATTTGCATAGTAAAATACAAAGTTTATGCCACGATTGTAATGCCTGAAAGTGGAGGCAGAGGTGTTTTAGATACACTCATGTTTCGCCATTATCAATCATAGTCTCATGTAAAAAAGAGTGAGCCGTGAGCCTATCGTCATTTGAGAGTTTTCATCTTAATCAGCGTATGCAATACACAAATAATTATGAATTATTTATGTTTAGGACGAATTCAATGCTGGGCTAATCGCATTAGCGGCCGAGCGGCTTCATAGCGTGCTAGCATTGTACCACACACACGGAACTAAAGGCGAAATAGTCGACGTCGATGCAGCGTTCGCGCACGCAGTGGACGAAACACTCGGCTTTCATAGAGAACTGGTTACTATTACTGGGAAGGATATGAACAGTGTTCTATCTGTACTGACTAAAGCTGAGACCTTTGTGAGGTGGCTGGCAGTTGAGAAGAAATGTAAGTGTTTAATTTTGTTAATGGGATTTAGAATCTGTTGCTTTTAAATGTCGATGCTTTGTATCGATTCAATGATATACGCATCTATATTATGTAGACCACTCGTGTGATATTGTTGACCACTTGTGTCATGTCGAATCATTTAAGTCGAAGCATACTCATGCATGCTCGGACATTACACATTTGTCTAAGTAAGACAAAACCTGTAGCAAAAAAAAGTGGTATTAATTTAAATATTTATAATGTTATCGGAAGCACAACTAAAAGGTGCTCTCCGAGAAATAATTACGGTGCGCCTTATTAGGTGTGCCTCATAATGGTTGCGCTTCGCTTTTCTCATCGAATTTGTTTCTTAAAACATTCTTTTAATTACACTACAAGAATTGAATCCATCCAAATTGAATGAATTCTCATTCCTTTTAAGATTAAAGATGTATGTTATTTAACTCCATTTTTATTACACAGATGCCCTAGCAAAAATGGATGAAAGTCTAGAATCTTCACAATGGTGTGAGGGTGTGGGAGCCGGTACGGCAGCTGTGACCGGCGCCGCGCTGTGGGTACCTCGAGCGGCAGATTGGTTCGTCACTTTGCTTCGGACTATTGAGGACAGATACGCGTTGTTGCCGCAACCTGGCCATCGGTATGTACTAAGAGATAAATATAAAATGTTCAGTAGCTCCATTGTCTACAATCGGTACCATGAAGTTTCGAAAGTTTGACATTTAAAATATACTGCAAAAATAAATCTCACGATGCCCGCTAGAAGCGCTGATCAAATCTTCGAACAAAATTTCTCTATAGCTAGACAATTACTGACCTACTAGTCAGGTTTATCAAGATAACATTTTTACTTATTAATTTTCATTCAGGATAACCATGACATGTATATCGCATATTTCCCCCTTTTTTGAGATACTCGTATGTTTGTAATAGAACCTACAATCTTGGTACCTTTCCTACAGATTACAATTCCTGGAGCTCCAACTGGAACTAGTGGAAGAATGGCGTATCCGTCTCACGCAGTTAATGAGTGCCGCCATAGAATCTTTGCACGTGGATTCGTTCTTATCAGCGGGCTCGTCTTCCCACCCTCTCACCGCCGTCATCAACGCGGCGCATCACACACGCACTGTACTGCTGCAGTGGGCACACTCTCTGGTAACGATATTACGATTCTATTCATAACTTTATTGTAGTTTTCCTCTATTTTTATTATGGTACTAGCTGACACGGCGAACTTCGTACCGCCTTAGCCTTATGGGTGTGATGTCACAGGTTCATTTAAGGTTTATTTAATTAAGTAACCACGTTTCCGAACAAACGATGCTCTTTGAATGTAGTCTATGGCTGTTAATGCGTGACGCTGAAAACGCGCGTTTTTTTAAATATACAAAATAAAATGTCTATTTTTTAATATTTTCGAGGGATTTTATATAACAAATACAACAAAAAAAGAATTAGTAAAATCGGTCCAGCCATTCACGCGTGATGCCGTGACCAAGGAAAACGGGTTTCATTTTTATATATATATAGATTTCATAGTTTTATATCAAAAGAAGTCATAACCATACAAACAAAGTATTTTCGAATGTTTTAAATAACAGTTTTGTAGGTTTTGTCATGCTTCTTAACACCTAGTTCGTTTTTTAGCATTACCTCCAGCTGCACTTCTACCGGCGTCAGTTCCAACACTTCACACAGCAGCAGCATCACGACGAGGAGTCCAGCTCGTCCTCCAGTTCCTCGTCTGATTCTGATTCTGAAGAAACACCGGAACACGTGAAACGAAATGGTTAGTATTCATTAATTAACTTTACGAAAACAATAATGTTTTCAATAGATTTTTATAGAAATGTCCCAAACAGTCTTTACTTTTCAATGGTCATCAATGGTGTCAAAAATAGCATGTTTGACTTTTATTGTTAGTAAAGTATACTATTCCCTTTTACTATATCAAAGAGTGAATGATATAATATGTTATTTTCCGAGTTGACATTGGAAAGCTTAAAACAGCCATAAGTCTTATGTACGATTTCTCTTTCGAACTGCGAATAAAGCTGTTGTTTTATATTAGTATCGGACCCCAGTACCACGCTGCTCGAAATAAAATACAATTTGAAGTTTTTTTTTTATTATTATAGTACTAACTGAAGCCGAGTTCCAAGAAGCGATTTCTCTACGTGAAGTGGAAATGCAAGCAAAGAAGCTGGCGCTCAATGAATTGACTCGAAGAGATTCCATAGTGATTGATATGAATCAGTTTGACCCCGTAAGTTCTTATTACTTTAACCTTCAGAAAATTTTGCTATGAGTTTTATCTTTTTGCTCATACATAATATTATTCCTGATATTAAAAAAAACGAAAAAGACTTCTAAAATGACAGTAGACAAAAGAAAACCGGGTCTTTACGAAAAGATATGAGAAAAAAAGTGACCAAAAACGTTTTTGGACAAATGATGTTGAATTTATGATGAAACTTCAACTAGCAACAAGAATAAATGTATTTGTAACACTTTCATGACTAATCTAGATGATATTTCGTTATGGAATTAAAGTTCTGTTTAATTATAAGCAAAAATTTACACGAAAAGATATTATAAAATGTTTGCCGTATTGTTTTTTTTTTCAGAATAAAAACACAAAATGGTTATTAAAGTTGTGTGTAGGTGGAAAATAATAAACTTGTATATAAAACAAACACTCAATTACTTTTAAAGTTTTATGTACTTTTCTTCATTCTCTTACAGACATGTCCAATAGTTAACTTAGCAGTAACAGAGCCATTACAAGGCGAAGAAGACACGGAAGAGGCTGGCGTATTTACTGAAGCGCCCGGGTTACTTGCGAGGTTGAGGGATCAAGGTCTAGCGGCGTTAGCAGATCATATACTACTGGAGTTTAAAGCCTCGCTTAAGGACTATAAACGACAGAAGTGAGTATTTCTTTATTTTGTTGGTTGATAGAATATTAATGTAGAAAACAAAAAATATGTTGAAAGTAGGCAGCTAGTCAGTGTTTAAAGAAATATTTGATGTGTCTTTTCGACTTCGCCAAAAATTATTTAAGTAAAGTGATGAAAGCAAATTATGACGAACCATGCATGCAAATATGTCAACTGACGTATTTTTGATGACGTAAAGAAAATGCATACATAAAACCACGGCTGTTTCACATAGGGGTAGAATCAGGCTAGATAAGAGATAGGCTAGAGACTTAATAACTATACTTAGTACGACACCATACAAAAAAAACGTGTCCAATATATTACTTTACACTACTGTCTTAAAACAGAATTTAATTCTAAAACAATATATTTACTAAGCAATATGTTTTCAGATGGCACGGTCTACTGATAGTAGAGGAACTAGCGCTGTGCGTGTCGTCGAGCCTGTGCGGGCCGCTGTCGGCTCTCATGGCGCGCCTCAGTGTGGCGGCGCAGCGCCTCGCGCCCACGCTCACCACGCGCCTGCGAGCACACCTCGCTGATATCGTGGATATGTTCATCTTTGAGGTAAGTTTAGTTAATGATGCATTTTACCTTCGATTGATTGAGAGAAAAAATTCCTGCTACTATCGACAACCGGGTAGATATCGCCAAATTAGTTGCGTCAGCGACGATCAAAGCCTCTAGCGCATTTCACAAGAGCTATTTTCTATTAGTAATTTCAAAACCTCACAAGTCGAGCGTATCGACTGTACCATCGCGCTAAAAGTACACAGAACTCAATTTCGTATCGACTTTTCATCGCATTTATGATCTATATTTTATGACGCGAAAATGTTCAGTCACTTTTCTAATGAATTTGTTTAATTCACAGGAGATCGTACTTGAGTGTTGGTTCAACACGGGCGGTACTATGCAGTTCACACACGATGTGAAGCGGAATCTCGTGCCTGCGTTCGCGCCGCCTGGCAAGCTGGCGTCGGAAGTTAACCAACTGCCGAGGTGAGTACACATTTTCTACCCACAACTATATAATAATATATTGAATAAGCATTTTAATTCGTACTTTTTTATACGTTCGAATCTTGCGAACGTTAGCACGTTGCTGTATACGTTAAATTACCTATCAGTTTTTAAGAGTGTACAGAAGTTTATATGGTTGAATTAAATCGTTCATACGTATAAAATAAGCTTACACAGTAAACGCAAATTTTTTTCACCGTCGATGTCTACAAGACACATTATTTATCGGAGCTAAATAAAAAGATATTGTCCAAACAGGTTGCTAGATTCGTGCAAACTCCTCAACATGGATTACGACGACGCTCGCCGGCTTCGGGCCCTACTTCTAAAACAACCAGCAGCGGGAGCCGAATGTCTAACAAACTACAAAGTAACTACAATAGAGCCACAACAGGCACTACAGATATTAAACCATAGAACTGATTTATCCGATGCTAGCAGTCCGTCATCAGTGATGGAATTATTCTGAAGTTTCGAAGGAGGAGGCGTCTAAATGGTTTGAAAGAAATGCATGGACTGAGAGAATGGCCGGTTATGTTAACGTGTAACTTTGAAGAAGATTAATATTTTAAACATCAAATCTGTAAACATCAAATGTGTTTGTGATTTAAACATCAAATCACAAACACAGATGGCGCTAGTGAGGCTATGGGTATGGATATCGAACTAAAGAGTCTACATTTGAATTTAAATGTATCACTAAGGACATTGTGAATACACTAGCGCTGTTCTGTAGAAATTTAAGCGGAACACGCAAACGTTGGTAATTTGGATGGAACACAAATTGGTAGTTTATTTTAAAAGCATTTACTAGTGAAACAAAAATTACATAGCCATCTCTAGGTGAACTTCAAAAGGCAATAGATTTGAACCTATAAACAAAAATTTCGATAAAAAATCTTCAGGCTTTAGTAGCTTTACGTTTAATAACCAAGCTGTAGAAATCAGTACTATTTCTCATACTACTCATTCGTGTTCCAATCCATTTGGCATTCAAAGTTACACGACAACATTTTTCAAAATCTTATTAAATTATTAATTTGCGTATATTTTAATAGTCGTATATTCTATTGTTGTTTTGCATTCGCGTCGTTTTCTTCTGCCAGCTCTAAAGGCATAATATAAATATACTGTGACCTAAAGTCATAGCGAAGGGTATAGTGACAAGACTGATAATACGAAAAAGTAAGGGATCATATTCGATTGCGAAGTAAAATTTTAATTGAAAATCGGAAACATATCGCAATATGTAATTCGTGGTCTACGCGGAGGTGTTACGGACTACTGATCAGGAGCTCAGAAGCTTAATTCCTGGATCGAACAAAGTGTTTTTGGGCTTTTCTAATCTGTATTCGACTATATTAAATAGTGACCCGAAGTTTGGTATCATTCCCAGCTATATGGCAACACGCATTGCACGCACATTTTTAGCACGTAACAGGATCAACCTGTTACGTGCTAAAATCGTAAATGGCAAAACGCGGTTTTCATACACCTTTCCTTACACCCTTGGGTGATGTGAAACATATAACATCAACAAATAAAAGCAACAGGTTTAGGCCTTATATCAACTTTGGGCTAACTCTTTTATAGCGCGCCATATCTCTTGTCTTGTCACGTACCCTATGCTAGGCGTATTAGCTTAATAAATTTGTTTTTATTAGAACATTCATCTAGAATGCCAATCATTACCTATGATAAGGTCACAGTTGCTTAATATTCGGAACAACGACAAACGTTTCCGCGTCATGTGCTCCTCGGAAGTTATTCTCGAAAATGTTTGAGAACCGAGGCAATTAGTATTTTTGGTTATATTTAAGTAACTAGGTGGTCAAGTTGTTTGGTAATTGTTCCTAAGACATGAATTCATTTAAGCATATTTTTTTTGGAACTAGAAAGCCATAATATCAATTAATTTATTTTTTATCATCAACTATAGTCCTTTCAAAAGTATAAAGGGCTCGTTTTGATTTAATCTTGTTCGGTATATTTTTACCATAACAATAAATAATAATTTAATTTACTGTACAGAACTCAAAACAGGTGATATAAGTATGTAGGTATACTATCATCAAAGAATAATAAATTCATTCGCACGTGTGGTTCATAAAATTCGCAATACCGAACCATATCACGTATCGAACATCAATAAAACTTGCCAAACTTGACGTTAAGTACTTAGTGTAACAAATCCTTGTGAATTTTTGATAAGTACATGCGTATTTATTCCAAAGCCTTCCTTTTGGACAGATATGCAATAACAAAGCTGTCTTATTATTGTCCAATCAGAATTAAATGTAGAAATTACAAAGTTATTCTATATTAGGCCAATTAACTCCTATTACGTTATGCAAGTTTTCAAATTAATGACAATAACATCGGTACGACGCCGAACACGTCCTGGCGATCTGCGTTCTAAAAGACTAAAACAATGCGTACACTACAGCGTACGCGGAACGTATACGTCTGAACTGTGACCGCTAGACCGGCCCCTTATAGGAGGGGAGATTACACTTGCAAAAGTCTAGATAAGGATTTGCACAATACGTATTTACCCCTTTGACCGCCAGGGTCGGCTATACTAGACAAATCAGAACGTGCTCACGACGCTATATTTTTATCGAAGTCAAAGGGTTAAAGTCACGTCGCAAGTGCGTAGGTATTTTGTAAATGGGTCTTATTTTTCTTGTAAAAGCCAACAACTTGACTCCCTAGTTATGTAGTATTTTAGATAATATATCATACCATGCTTGTTCAACTCTTTTAACATTCGATCATAGAGTAATATACTCATTGATTCAACGGCATTAGTTAGCGGTGAAGTTGTTTTAGCGAGATTAGGCCTCCTCCTTTGAAACTTAAGGTAATAAATAGCTAATAATGTAGATATAGTTTGTAGATAATGACGTCATGTGAATGATGACGTCATTGTTTTGTAGATAGGTAATTGTCATCATAATGTTTTTCTATTTTCTGATACATTATAGTGCATCCACACCACAGTTACTGTAGGTAAAGCACTGTTTGTGAGTAAGCAACATCTGAAAGCGAAATTAAATAGAACATTGGAAGTATAATATACTACGGCTGTGTTGGTAAAGGCAGTATATGAATATGCGATGTACTATACAAAATACACTGAGAGGTAATCCCAAAGGTTAGGCAAATGCTAGCTTATTGGATATCTAGCAGTAACTGCAGTGTGGATTCAGTAATTGATGTGCAATATAACCCCTTTATTCATAAAACTATTGTAGCATGTTCACATTAGATATTTTTTGTTTCTATCCATCTTGTGTTTAAAGAAAAAAGAAAGAGAGGAACAAAGATATCATAGAAAAGTTTATGATTGTTTATGAATAAAGGGATTAGTGTAATTTATAAATAAACGTTATATTTATTTTATTTTAAAGTCTATTAACCTGTAAAGTTTTTTGTTCATAACAAGATAGCTTTATAGTTTAATGGTATTTAAATAGACACGAAGTTATAGTTTCTGAATAATTTATATTATTTTTTATATTTTTCTTATTTATAGCAACTATGTTAATACATTATGTAGTAATATAGATTCTAGATATTCTGTATAGTGTATATTTAATTGGGATAAGGATTATATGTATGTAAATGGGAAGATACAGAAGCAGTAATAAGAAGTGGAAACAAACAAAAATTGAGTTTCGTGAAAATAGAATGGAATGATTATTTCGAAGCTATGTGTAAAAATTAATAGTGTCTTCGGATAACAACTTTGGCCTATCATTCTGCAAATGGAAGGGACTCGTCCCTAGTAGTGGAACGGTAAGGAATTTAATAAAAAAAGACATGTAAAGATTGTTGCGTTCTTGACAGCGGTGACTGATATGCCTTTTAGATAGGGAAATATAAAGGGTTTGCATTTATATAGGAAGCAGGGATTTACACGCGGGACGAAAAGCGCACAGACTTATTGTAATAATAAGTATATAATCAGAATGTTTATAAAGTATATGACTGCACTTGTGGTGCATGTCGAAAAGTGGTTAAGCGTTAAGTGTGGGTATACCGGGTTAAAATCCCGGACGGGGCAGTATTGTGTTTACAAATTAATAGTTTATATTCTTACGACAAAGTGTTTTTTTTTATTCCTAGGAGATGGAAATCTTCTCTTTATAATTGAACTATATAGATTTAATTTTCTTTTATGAGACTCACACTCAATATCGTGTATTTAATATTATTTTTTCTAAAATTCCCGTTTTATAGTTGAAATCTGAAATGTATATAATTTAATAACAATTTTAAATATTTTATTAACGGACAAGAAAGTATACTAATAATATTCTGTGTCTTTCTCTAGTCTTGAAGGTATTTTAGTGTATGTTTGTTAGACCTTGCCAATCAATAGTATTTATTGCCTAGATATCTAGTTAAGTTTTCAATCAATTCTACGGACTAAAGAAATACCAAAACGAAATATTGAGTTAAGCCGTTCGTATACAAGGCTACACAAATCTCCGATACTCAAATTTTGTCTTGAAGCGACTACTGCCATACAAATCCATTGAGATTCGTACTCAAGGCTTGTCGCCGAAATCGTCCCGCGATTGGATTTTTATAGTGGTAGTCGCTTGAAGACTAAGATCGATCGAAGATTTGTGTACCCTTGTGTAAGAAGGGCCTTATATATCATATTCAAGTGCTTATAGATTTGACTGGCTAGAAAAGAAGGAGCTATTTTCTTAAATTTATTAAAACCTTGGTCACCTAGGATTGGTTAATAGAATTTTGTCACTGCTACACTATAAATGTTAAATGTTTGCCTATACATATTATGAATAAGAATTTCAATGTACTGTTGACTATTGCTAACTTAAAAAAGGTTTCCTTGATGTCGGTAAACTAAATATTACATTTAGCGAAACTCCGCCGGGAGTTTGCTTCGTAATGCTGTTGAGATATAAGAATAAAACATGTGTTACCGTAAGATTATGAACACGTTACTTCTCATCTGTCTCGCGGGATTGTAATCTTTCGAAGCTGAACTAAATTGTAAACTGGACGTTACAGTTTAACGCATTATTTTTAGTTCGTTTGTAATCCGACTATATTAAAATGTTCAAGCAACTATATGGGCATAATAAATAAATATTTATGGAGGTAGTCCATCCGTAAATAGTTATTCTTTACTATAGAAATCACAGTTGTAGACTCAACAGTGCATAGTAGTTCTTATGTTCAGTAGTTTTATTGGTGTGTCTATAAATAATCACAATATCGGTAGTGTTCAGTCAAATTCAAATAGACAATGTTGTTAATGTTTTAAAAATTGTATTCCACGTAATCACTTGAATGTAATCGTAATAGATGTATATTTTTGTATAATTTAATTGGTTGTGTAAAACACATGTTTAGACAATTTATGTTGTGTATAATCGTAGGTATAATATAAAAGCAGGTTATTTTAGCTCGCGTGAAAATAAAAATTGTTTCTGGAAATACTGGCACAAACAAAAGGTAACGGTGTTGAATTCTGACATCGTCAGCTGTGTTCCAATCTTCGCGAGCTAAAATAAATAGCTTTTCGGTAATCAATTTTAATAATCACTTTTTTATGTGATAAAAATGAATTGTAATACTCTAGAAATAAAATAATTAATATATTCAAATTTAAAATGTTTTTATTCTAACAAAATACAAGAATATTGTACAAAATAACTTACTAGCTACTATCTCAGATAGTTAAACGTAAATGAATCTCCATACATAGTATCGTGTCATTTTTACTAAATATTTAACGCTAAGATAAAGCCAAGTACATACAGATCTCTCAAATGGCACCGAATGCACCCAATCGTATCAAATGCATAGAAAATATAAGAAGGTTCCTAGCAGTTTAGATAATTAATGTTGTAACTTGCGTCGAGAACAAAATTTTGGTGGTTCAAGCCTCTAAATTGAATCAAACTTGTATCATAACAATTCTAGTTCTACGACGCTAAAATATTTAAAACCAAATCTTGACTAATACCTATTGGATTGGTAACAAAGTAATTTTGATATAGCAACATCTGTCTAAAAAATCCTTGCCATCCTATTTAAATAAAATTTTAAAGCTCGAAGACGTTTGAATTCTAAATTAAATGCAATATTTTGCACGAGCGCGTGAAAGGTATACAGTAATTGGGTGTTTGTATAAATAGTAAAACAATATCATGAATAATAGGTACGCTTATATAGACTACTATTTCTACCTCACAATAGGAGAAATGTGTGCATAACACGAAATTAGTTTCGAATTCCATTGCATTATCAGTTTCTACGGTTCATAAATTATAATTTAACTACGTCAAACAATAATTAGGTTGTAACAGTAACAAAACGTATCAACAAAACAAATAATTTCATACAATATTTTGAAACCTGGTTGTTGTTCACAGCCTTTCTTGTTCCTCTAACACACAAAAAATATGTGAACATTTCTTTTTCCCTGCATTTTTCAAATAAATATTTCCATAATATTTACAAACACGCATCCTTCACAAATATACAATTTGTAATACTTTTTTATGACTACTTAAAATCTAAAACTAAAAGTACAGTCATCAGAAACAGTAATACTTGCAATAAATATTGATTTAAAATAACTGACTTAAAACTAATTCCTCGATTACTAACTCGTTCAGTATACATTTCCTAATAACATAATCTAGAACGGGATTTTTAATTATTATTACTATCACATAGCACTGGCTGTGGATTCAATGAATCGCCTTTTATTATGATTTAAACATTCCATTAAACGCTTGCAGTTTGTACTATAAATTATTTTAGCACACGTCTACGCTAACAATGTTCTCTAGAAAATAGTCCCGAGTCAACACAACACAACCTAAATCTTCAAATAACGGATAAAGTGACTCTAAGTACTTTTTTATTATTTACCTTAAACATAAATAAACCGGACCTAGTATAGGCTCGGCAGTTTCCATGGGCGCTGCGTCGTCTAATTAAATATTAATAGTGTCTATTTACATTTTTATTCCGGAACATTTACGACAGGAAAACGTACTAAGCCGCAATCCTAGTCGAATATTTTCCTCATTTTCTTGAATTGAACCAAAATGTGTTGGATTATGTTCTACAATTTGACCTCGGCATTGACAGAGTGGTTGGTTCCGGCCTCCGCCTCACGTTGCTTCCTCGGGTCTTGCGCAGAGCTGTTGTTCCACCATTGTTCTTCACCTGACGCCCACGCCACGAACACTAAGTTCGTTACAATGAACACGGCCAGAGCTATCCAGAACACCAATCTCCATTGCACTAACGTGCTCTGTAAACGACAAATGAGTAATATTGAATAGTGATCCTACATGGTATGTTAAACGATTTCAATTACTGCAGTATATAATGTAAGTCATGCTCATAAATTCTAGCAGCATAACACATTAATCATACTTAAAGTTGCAAAGACATTTCCTTGTGACTACCCTCCAAAAAAGTTGGCTACTTATTTCTATGTAACTTCCTAACAAACCACCGTCTATTATATACAAAAAGCTATAAAGTTCTCCGAATTGGTCAGCATGTGGATTATTCGTTACCATTTTTGTCAAGACTGTCATAGAAAACATCAAGGATCTGCCAAAAGCACAGCAGCCTTGTAACACAATACGCGATTAGTTCCGGTACTTACATCAGGTGTTAGCAAGCCGACTAGGTATGGTGCGATGATGCCCGTAATAGCTCCGATGCCGTTCACGATGGCCATTATAGTTCCTGCGTAGTTGCAGCTCAAGTCGAGAGCGTTGACCTTCATGCCGGGGTAGAAGGCTCCCATAAGACCCATGGAAGCGGTGAAAAGAATGACGACAGCGTTGGTGTCGCAGCCGGAGTATGACGCCAGGATCATGCAGATACCAGGGCCGACGGAAGCTGTTAAAGAAATTAGTGATCAGTTAGTTTTGAACATATCCTCGTTCATTTATTTCCCGTTTTGTAATTAGTCATTCGTATATTGTCGGTTGTAATAAATTGTATAGTTCAAATACTGAATGCTAAACGAAACATCGTCATAAGCAAATACATTTACGTAATTAAATAACAGAAACACTTGAGTACTCGAACACAATTAGCATCTGCATGTACAAACCTATGGTAGTGAAAGTCTTCCTAGCGTTAGTGACAGTCAGCCAGTTTCTCTTGACCATCTTGTCGCAAATCCATCCGAATGCGATGGAGCTAAACCACATGACTGCGTATGGGAGGGCCGCGAGCGTGCCTGTCCTGTGGATGTCGAACTTGAGGACTCCCGTCATGTACTTTGGTAGGTCCGTCACCATCGTGAAGTAACCGTAGTCGTGACCGATCTGTGGACAAACAATATTTTTTTTAGAATAACACGAAAAATTTAATTGGTTTTGTGGTTTGATACACTTTTTCGGGTGAATCGATTCGTACGGTTGTACTTTAACTTTCTCAGAACTATATTTGTATCACATTTTTTCCGTGATTTTGTCCGTTAAAGTTTTAAGTTTGCCCTTGTGTTACCTAAAGGAGTTATACATAAGGTATACTTTAAATATAGGGTTTGTCCTAACTTATAAGACCATACTTTACATAATGTTGTATGTACTTAGATATTTGTAGCTTTATTATAATTCAGTATAGTACTACAGTATTCGTCCAAAAAGAAACCTTGACTCTAGATTATACGAAGTTCACACAAAATTTATTATTGCATTTCAGAAGTAACCGCTAACTAATCGAGGAATCTGTTATGCAACGTACTTACAACTTGTGAATAAAATATGTAAACAGTTTCAGTTTCTTTACGAGTCATTCCGTAATCTCTACAAACATTTTCAAAGTCAAGACAGAATTAACATTTAGAATTAGGTAACATTTAGAACAACTTCCGAAGGAGAGATGCAAGTAGCCGAATTATTCGGGATCATATTTCTTAGATGAGAATCATTCTTCGAATTCGTAAGGGTACTAAGATGTTTCAACTTAAAAGGGTAACAATGAGCTTTACTAAACTAATTTAGGTGTGTTTATACTTAACACACAATAAGCAATTATGCTAATGAGCTTAGTGACGTAGACAGGCTACATTCTCTTTGTCAGTCAGTATCTTAGGCGTTCATTAAATGTCTATCGGGTAGTTGTTAAATATGAACCTTAATAACAATAGAAACAAGATCTAAATATTATACGAGTATCATGTCTTACTGTTAGTCAAAGGTGCTTACATCCGCATTTCGCTGTGCTATACGCTAACATTAGTGAGACTAAAAACGACTGAGCCAAACACGATGTGGTCCTCATTATTCTAAAACGGTTATAAATAGCTCCAGTCTGTATCTATATATAGTATTGAATCATTCACGGAACTGCAACTGAAAATGCAGTTCAATTAGCAACAACATTAGATTTTTTTGCGTTTGAGTTAGGCTGTAAGCTAAAATCACTAGTTTTAGTATTAAATAACTATTGAAAACTATGCGCAGGCGCATAAGGGTTAAAGAAATAGGTAATTTCTCTATCACACGAAAGTTAACAATCAAGATAAACAAAGCAGTCCATAAATTTATTTGAAACTCAGGCGAGAAGAGCCTTTCTTAAGTGCACTTCACGTGCAGACAAAAGTAAATAAATGAATTGGTACTTATTTATCTCCGAAACGACCTCAACATCTCAGAAGTCAAACAATAAATTAAATAAACGTTAATTATGACCGCGGTGTGAAACATAACCTGACCTGAATTTTGTTTAGATTATTTACCTACTGAATGGACTTGTCAATGAACTGTTATGCAATGTTTCGTTGTTGAATATTTTTCCATAAAAGTGATAATATGCTGGAGGTGACTGATTCATTTGGTCGAACAAATATTTGCTTTTATTTAACGCTAATCAATAGTATTTTTAGTTTGGAGAGGATGCTATAAATATACTACTTCATTCGCACACATTTACATCGTAAAGAATTACTCATAACATAATTGGGCCAGTAAACCCGTCAAAACTTTGCAGATACTTTCTATGTTCCTAATTTTAGATGCTCCATACATATTTACTTATTAGGCACTATGACTTGCTCTCCTTCCGAAATTTATCTCAGGCCAAGAACCTCGGCAGTATTCTGTTCTCTTTTTAAACGATCTACCATCGTAAACTAATACGTACTGTGAACATAGGGCTATGGGAAACTATCTCTACATGCCAAGCTCACGTTTCTGACCACGCTTCCGAGCACAACTTACGGTAAATGCTTTTGTTTTCCTAGCAACTGCTCTGGAATTTATTTTTGTCATTTTTTTCACGTCGGCCTCTAGATTTGGTAAGTGGTTACTTCAACAGAATACTGATAGGTTTTGAACGCACGTCACTAATACTAATGCTGACTGCAGAGTTCCTGCACTCTTTGTGTAAGATTTAGGAAATAGACGATCATGCTACCTTAGAATGTACTAAGATTTATTCTAGGACCAAGGTTAAAGATTAGCATTTGTAAGTAACCTGTAATAAATTAGTCGGAAATGACTCGTTATATAAAATTGAACCTGTAAGCTAATAATAAAGTCTAGTATTTTAAACAAGGCGACAAAATACTGTAGAGACTATTAATTTCAGTAATCGATACAGCTGGTAATCTATCTTTTTGTACGCCGGAAGCCAATTATATTATTATAAAGTAAATACTTATTCACTTTGTAAATGTTTAACATTGAAAGTCGGCGGTAGTGTTGTACCTAACAAGTTTGTTGTAAAACAATATTATTTCAGCAGTTGTTGAGCAACATAGACATATTACTTGGGGTCTTGGACTCCATAATTGATAAAATAAAACTTAATTGCATAAATTTGATCGTATAAAAGTTTTTAAAACTACTTCGAATTCGAGCAATTCTCAGGTGACCAATTCTTCGTTTTGGCTCTAGCTTCTGTCTTTTCTGAGAATTTTTTATATACACTTTAATACAAAACTTTTTTATTTGTTAGCTTACCTGTGCGCAAACTAAGGCCCAAAGTGGAACAGACATGAAGATGGCCTTCCAAGGTATGGCGGAAGGCTGGCTGTTGCGGTGGCTGCCCAGTGCCTCTTCCAAATACTTTTTCTCTTTGTCAGAAATGAACGGATGCGATTCGGGGTCGTTGTAACAAAGCAGCGCCTAAAATGTTAATAAATTATTGTTAAAAAAACGATTAGAATTTATTTGGTTTTACGTTTGTATTTGAAGCACATCTTTTGTATTTTTTTAATAATTTATACTGACGGTAGCTGTGTCATATAATAAAAAGTAAGTGAATAAATAAGTAGACTGACTAAAAACTTATAAATTAGTTTTAAGCTCTTGCCTTTAGCATGGCTTAAATTCGAACTAAAAATACTTATTTTTTAAACCTACTGTAACGGAAATAAACGAAGTGTCTAAACAGGTTTGCAGTAACAAGATTTTCGCGAGATTTAGTGCTGCCTAATTGCAGGCTAATCAAACTTTATCCATCTAATCTAAACCAGCAGCAATTTGAAAGCAGTTCTCGTTTTGTAAACGGATATCGATACCTAGACTAAGTGACAGGCTTTAACATTTCGATTATACAATTAACACATGAGATAAAGTTGCGCAAAATCCGCAAAACGTTCTATAATAAGTAGTTATTTGAGAATGAGGACGGAAACATAAATGAGATCTAATGTCACAAGTTTCTTACCCAAAGTATGAACCATAGAATTCCCACGGCTCCGAATAAGTAGAACACCGATTGCCATTCGCCTGTTTCTTTGATGACCAAGCCTGAGAGGTAGGTGCCTGCGATGTTGCCGATCTGTGCACCGCCGAAGACCAAAGATCCCATGCGTCCTCTTTCCGAAACTGGGGCCCATCTTGCTAACATCGCGTTCAATGCGGGGAATGTGGTACCCTGAAATAAATTTAGCATTAGCATCTGATGATTTTTCATCGGTGAGGCGTATTATGAAGTCCTGTGTTAAACCATGATGGTCAGTTTTCGTTGTGTCGACACGCTTACAAAGAGAAAGGGACCTTTTCAGCAAAAGATTATTATCAGAGCGCTTATAAGTTAACCAGAACTTTGGTCTTTCACTTTAACTCATGAAACTATAAGAACAGCTTATAAAAATAGCCATTAAGAATACAAACCTCTCCTAGTCCTTCCAACACTCTCAATATAATAAGTCCAGTTGCTCCTCCGGCAGACACGGCCCATGGTGTGAGGAGTGTAAACACCGCAGTACTGAGCACTCCAAAGCCAAGCGAGTATTTTCCACCAAATCGTTCCGCTAACATCCCACCAGGGAGATGCGTCACGATGTACCCGTAGTAGAAGGCACTGAGGATCATGCCCTGCGTCGCTTCATCCCAGTCGAAGCCTGTCACCTCCTGAAAAAAAAGAGATAGGTCAATATTTTTACACTTGTCATACATAGAAAGCTATGTGCTTTGCATAAAACAAGGTGTCCTAAAAACAGCAGTGTTTTTAGCCGTTAATGTATTAAAGAAAGTATGCATGAATGCAGCTTGCGTTTGGTAGAACTTGATGTGTTCTTGTCGATATTAAGTACTCTAAAAACCTAAGGCTTAGACTAATTCATTATAATTATAGTGTCAGTATTTTAGATCCTATATGTTTAAACGTAGCGTTATTTATATATCACACGTGCTTCACTAATAGGCATGCACATACGTAACCAAACGCAGTTAAAATGGAGATTTTCCGTTGGTTACAAAAATTCTTTTAGTTTAACGAAAGTGTAACAAATGAAGTATTTCTTTGCTATTAGTCACTAACCGTCTATGGTTGATAATTAGACGTAATTGTATCTAATTAGGATTAACTACTAAGATTACGGTTGCATTGTGTAGGTACAATATACACACACGTAGTACTCTACCTGTTATGTTCTAAATATATAAGATGTGGGTACCTATAATGTTTTCGGCTGTTTACGAATACTCTTCAAATCTTAGATGAACATTACATTTTTGTATTGTTTTCATGAGTAACATACGTCCTTTATTTCAGTATTTTCATAAGTTTTCGAACGTCAGAATAATCTGGACAGTTATAATGAAATTATGTCAACTCATCACCTCAAACGCCCTACATTAATTTATAATCTTGTTTCATAACATAAATCAAGCAAATGAGGTTTTAACAGCGTAATTAGCTTAATTAGAAACGTTTAATTGTATGTCAATATTATGTCATAGACAAGCCGCCGCCGGTCATCCGCCGGTCGTTTTATCTTTGGAATTAAAACGAAAAAATATTTGTGGTCAATTCGCCACTCGCATAAACATAATATAGGTTGTATATTACATAGGTACTGGTTGTCGCTAGGTTAAAGTCGTCGTTCATATAAAATTTATGTAGGTACATAGGTATGTAGTAAGTTGAACGGGTTATTTTTCTGGATCTATTTTGTTTCGCGTCTGTTATTAGCAATTGAGTAAAATATTTAGAAAATTTGAGCATTATATTCGTCATAAAATTAGGCAGTAGACATCGTAGTAGTCAACAATGCAATAAAATTATCAAGGTGATATATCAAGTTATTATATAGGTACTTAATTCATACCTACCCATAAACGATTCATCTCAAGCAACATATCACCAAGTCATTAGAACCATTAAGAATTTGTACATGTCAATTCCTATTCAAATAAGTTGCAGTCTTCATAAATTATTGTAATACCTACCATATTTCAATTTGCATTACAAATCGCATGATACACATGTGTTTGTATATAGGCACGTGTTCACACTGCATTGAAACGAGAGTTGAATATCCGTTAATCTAAGGGAAAAAATGCCAAAACAGAAAGTAAAAATATAAATTACTTTTATCATCGATCAGGGGCCAACAAAAACGAATAATCGTTGAAATTTCGTTTGTTTCTTATCATAATTTTAACCGGAATATAATGTCCGTCTAACTACGATGGTTCAAAAATTTTTTTGGTCTAGTTCGATCTCATCCTTCAAATTAATAAGTACAAGTATAATCATTATCCTTATTATTAATAAAGATTTAATTTATTTTATTAGGTGTTAAAATAATAAAATATAATTATAACTTGTTGATTTATTAAGTTACCGTTTGTCTTTTCTACAAGATAAAATTAAAAGTCTTTTGTTTGGTTAAACTCGAAATATTTACGTAACGCATGATGTATTGTTTTATAGCGACGCTATTTTTTAAGTACTTACGATGCACGTTGCATGGTCGATTGCATTCAACTAGCAGCCTAGTTGATCTTTCAATTAATCTAAATGCATGCGTTAGAAGTGGGATCGAGTCAACTGTATATACAGTGAGTGCTATTGAATTGTTAACCAATTTTATAAATTGACGATGAATTGTAGAATGCGTTCGTTTGGGTCCGAAAGTCTAGTTGAAAATCTAATATTGGCTAACAAGGTGCTTGCACACTCTGGCACAGGTATAACGGAGCAGTAGTGCGATTCTCTACAGTCGGTATCGAAAGTTTGACTTTTAAAATGTACTGCCAAAATAGTTCCTATGACGCCCGTCAGAGGCGCTGATCAGATTTTCATACGATATTTCTCGACAGCTTGCCGATTGCCGGTAGTCGATAGTGGAAGAGGAAGAAGTAATAGCCAGTAGGTACTATCATGCATTTACTTAGGTATTGTTAACCTCTCATGTTACTATAACTAAGATTATAATATTCGTTGTTCTGTTACTGTCGATTAGTGTCGATAAACGAAAACTATACTTACAGTAGGATCAGTAGCAATTTCCTCAACATCTTCAGCTGGGCAGGACCCGTCGTTGCCCATGGAATGCGCTCGCCTGTGTACCATCTGCGTGATAGCTATGTTTAGGCAAACCCGCATCGTGTACGCGTTGGCAACCGCCAGGAAACCCATGATCGCCATCACCCATCGTTGAGGTATTAGGAATACTGGAAAGAAAAAAAATATTGTTAGTCTTTTTTTACCTTCAATTTTCATAGAATTTATAAAACTCGGATTGATAGAGATTTTGTCACACGTCCACATTTCTTGATATCTTCAATTCTTGATTGGAATTAAAAAATAGAACAATGCTATAAAGTCAAAAGTCCTGTACTATTTCGGGTCTGTAAAGTAATTTTCTTTTGAATTTCTTTACAAGCGGAGACAGGTACTGCATACAACCGAATTATAGCGTTATTAAATGTAAATCGAATATTATGTCGGTATTTGATTAAATGTCGAGTGCACAAATTTATTCGTCTACGACCGTTTTGAAGAATGACAAAAGACTGAAAACCTGGCTCAAAGGGCTTGCAACGTTAAGTTCCTGGTTGGTAAAATAGGAAGCTAGACTCATGTCAAATTTCCTAACCGCGTTATATTTTCCGTGATTACATTAGTCCTTGTATCTCTTATCAACAACAACATTAATATTTATGTGCCAATAAAGTTTTTAACATTTAATAAACGTTCTGGTTCATGTTTTATAGGCATATAAAAGAATTTACAATGGCATATAGCGTGTTTAAAGAACTTATTCCATTCGCTACCTACAGCTGATTAAAGCAGTCGGCATTTTAGGTACCGACTTAATTACAATTGGGTATAAAAATAGCCTTTTCTTTTCCATTTGCTACGGTTGTCAAAAGTATTATTGTTACCGATTTGTTATACATACTTTTCATACAGTAAGTTATAAATAGGAAACTATTATTTTAATGTGTACCTAAGATATTGCTTTGTGGAAAAGCAACCTACGATTTCCATAAATATGTCGGAGTAATTATTCATTGTTAAACGTGTATTATATTTTTAAATATCTTTTACTAGTTTTTTTTGTTAAGCAATTACAACTAGTAATTATAAAAACGTATAGAAAATCCATTGTTAAATTAAACAAATCGCAGACATTTAAAAAAAATGTACCTTTAAAAATAAGTACTAAAAAATAAACCACTGGCGGAGAGTTTGAAATCTTAAGAAAGACAAAGGCCAGTTTCATTGCCTACTTCTAAGTGTCTACCAGCCATTAACAAATACATTTGCTGTCATTTTGTCTAACAAACAGGTTAAATTACAATTTTTCATTCTTTTACAGCTATGAAAAAGTGTTATTAGACTTTATACTCGAAAGAAGATAAGTTGATTAATACTTGCAAACAAATTGTCAAGTTCATGTGGATGTAACCAACAAAACAACAAAAGTATGAATGACAGGATGATCTGAACTATTTCTGATAGGACAGTTGTTGGTAATAAACTCCGAAAAGTGAAAGGAAGGAAGGCTTGCGTACAAAACAACAAACAAAAAATTCTGATTGTGCAAAGATCCTACAGCTTAATAATAATTTATTATTCATGCACTTATTTTAATAACACCTCGATAATTTAATGTAGGTCTTTAGTTTTAAAAATAACTTTTTGAGACTGACTAATGGTTAGAAAGTAGATGTCCTTTTTTAAATACAGTCATGAGCATAAATATGTTCACACATTGTCACAAATTTGATGCGTACTATTCATGCTTCAGATTAAAGTCCCAGATTTAACATACTTGTAATAACCGTTCTTTGTGATGAAATCATCTAGGAAGACTTTTACAACATTATACACAATGTGCAACCAGATATAAGTCTGATTACACAAACATTAGTTCGAAACTACTATCCCATTTATTTACATTTACATGCCCTTGAGGTCAATCCTAAGATTTACCAAGTGAATAGTGGTAAAAGTTCGAAATAAAATAATTGTTTGGACTTTTAACATAGAGAGTTGGTAAATCTTAAGTTTTACCGGAAATCTTAGGATTTACCACAGTTCGGGCTTTTACAGTAACATATTGAAAAGTTGTATATCCTACTGATATTAATACACGTTACTATACATTTCATTTTGTCTTGACTACATCGTTAGGTTATGCAATCATATTAACGTCTACATAATTGTAACGAGCTCGATTTGTAAACTCGATCTAAGATCGCCGTTTATCCTGTTACGTGTACATTTAGCAATCGAGTTCGGAAGCGATTGCATTTCTAGTTGCAATTAAGATTCTATTGTGTTGTCTATCTAGAGCTGCAATTATGAAGTTATTGTGGCTATACATTTGATGATGTATTTTTAGAGTGTGCTCACAGGTCGGTAAACGATTCTTGTTAAGTAACCCTTGGCGCAGTCATTATATAGATAGATGAACTGAGCGTCTCCGTGCCTCGGAAAGCACGTTGAAAAGTCGGTCGCGGTTGTTGGAAAAAGAGATAACAGTCGTTAAGCCATGTCAAAGGCTTTCAGGCGGCTTGAACAACTTAGGCAGTAGATTGACCACTACCTAACCGTACGGTATTTGAAGCATATTTTGTTTCATAGGTAAATAAGAGCGTTTTACGTAGTATATTTTTCTTAGGAGTAATTCCGAGTAATCTAGCGAGCAATCGACATTTTCTCATATTCTCATATGTTCATGCGCCCGTTAAAACAGATGAGAGATAGTATAAAAATTCCTAGATCATTGAACAAATATTGCAATAGAACTGCATAACAGATGAACGATAATCCTAATATTATTCATTTAAACTGTTACGTATCTTGTAATTACGTGTTTAATGAGAGCATAACACTTAAAACAATCAACATAGAATACTCTCACACTCAAGCCATTTATCATATCAAACGGTTTTTTCCAGCATCTTTTCTTCATAACACGGCTATTACTAAGCTGTCACTTTATACCCATAATTATAATCCAACAACTTAGTAGAGAGCCTTGCATGCAAGGCTCGCGGCTGGCAAAGGTATACAAGATTCAGAATACATCAATACACGTACATCAGTGACCCACAGTTACATGCAGACGGTGGCCTGTTTAATCCAGCTACTTTATTTAAAAAAAACACATAAATTTTAATAGTAATCTAGGTAGTTATTGCATGTAAAGGATCTCTACTGCGTTGTCGGACTGTTTCTACGATGCTTTCATGGTGTTTGTAAAGTGTTCGTGTAATAACACGTGGTGCGTTTGTAAACGTCTTTAATCTGTTATTATCAACTGTCTCATCACATGATGGTATCCGGCTATAAAAATATTATTGTCTACCGTTGCTGACGTTGCATGATCGATTATGTTAATTGGTACTTAAAGTCACTGTGTACGCTGTTACTGCAGCATTTTTATTCGGATCATGATTTTAATTAATCGTGTCGTGTTCTTTAAAGAGTCGATCTTTTTGTTTTCTTTTTGTTATGGCATGTGACATAGAGTACAGTCACGTTTCATCAGCACATGATTCTTTCTAGTATTTTTAGACAAGCACAGTCACGGGAAAATATGTGTACAGATCTTTACATTTTCCTTACTGTATTGACTGTTTACAACGAACTTCTAATGATTTAACTATCGAATACGTGATTGCTCTTACTCTACTATTAATAGGCTACTGGCTTATTTACCTTAATAAGTAACACTATAGTTAATCTTTAAACCTAACCACCGAATCACCGGTATCTTATAACAACGTCTAATAAAACTAGACTATTTGTTCTGTCATTTCCGAGAGCACGAAAATCCGACCTTGACATACTTTAGTCAAAAAGTATGTTTTAATAGATAACTAACTGTTTGTAAGTCATTGTCGAAAACAGCTCATTCACATGATTATGATAATTATTGTGGTTATTGTTTTAATCCATACAATCTCGGTAACAGTGGTGTTTATAACCGTAGATTAACCAACTGTCGCTTCCTTCATAACTCTTAAGTTGATAGAAATTTGTATTACTTACCCATTATTTGCTTGTTGTTACAGTTATAAAACGTATTATTTTTTTATTAGATTAACGAAAAATATAGGAAGTCCGTGTTTATGATGATCAGAAAATGCATCAGTAATGTTTTAACCTGAGTGAGTATGCCTAGAAAGTCTAACGTATTGTTGTAAAGATTAATCTGTTTGTTTTTAACTTTTCATGGAATGTAGATTATAATTATTTAATTGTCTTACAGTCTGAAGGTTTAGCAGAACTACTGTCTGTTGATAAATTAAGAGGAATTAACCGTTTAGGAAGCATACTATCTTAGTAGCTTTTATTATGGGATTAGATTTCGAGTTTGTTTGTCACCTGTGACAGCTGAGTGTTGTAATGTAGCCATTAAAAGATTTAAGAAATGTCTTATACATCCTCAGAGGTATGTTATTTAATGAAGTAAATACCTATCTGTAAGACAATGTGATTATGGATACCGGAAATACCTACTTATAAACCGCTCTTTATAAAGTTGGCATATGCAGTGCCCTACCTTCTCCGTCTAAACCAAAATCTATCAACATCGAAACAAAACAAACTTAGGTTTACTTTCAGCAGCACTAAACAATAATAACCTACATATGAAAACAGAACGGATGTCCAAGCAAGTCAATGTCGCGGTTCAGACGAGCGCAATCTCATTAGAGAATGAAATTGTAGGCAGTCGTACACCGCAGTTCGCAGGTTGAATGGTTGACGTCAAACCGACACAATGCTCGCTTCAGCTCACATTTGATTAGCAACCCCACCCACCTGACCGCGTTTATCGACCGTAAACTTTATAGAATATGTTCATATTACTCACGAATCGGATGTCCTGATTAATCTTTCAAAATGCTTAGGAAAAGCTAGAAAATGAAGAGAACCAAGTAAATAAAATAACGGACAGAAGGCGAGAGCAGTCAATCAATACGCTCCGTATTATATAGGCTTATATTAACTGGGAAGTGAAATCTTAAAAACCATTCGACTAACTAAAATTGAAAAAGCTCATAAGTGCTCAAATTTCGGTATTCAGTTGCGGTTGATTATTTGATTTACTTTAAAATGCAACAACGTCTGTTATCTTTCTACAGGTTCTTCGAATAAGTAGGTGCAAGTGGAATTTGGTTTATTAAATCTTTTTCCTTGTTGGTCAACTGGTCGTATGTCGAAACATTTCCGATCAATTTGACTATTTCGAAATACGAAAGTGATACAGGCTTGTAGAATTTAAATCACTTTTAACGTTTTCAGAGAACTAGCCATAACGTAAGTGATAATACTGACTTCAATGTATAATGAAGACAAACTTAAAAAAATGTATGACTGTCAGTAAACATTGTGATGTAGTTTATTAGGTATATCTCTTTCACCGTCCTATAAACAATGTTTATTGTTGTTAAGATCCTGATTTAGACACGATACTTCAAAAGGTTCTATTAATTATCTCATCAACGGAACTATACAAAATCAATCGGATTATAAATAGAAAAAGCAATATAAATAACAATGAACAAAAGGATAATATAATATAACGGACTTTAGATGTCAAAACAAATCAACAAAGAAAAATAACAGGAAAGAATTAAAGAATCATTCTAGCTTTATACTTTTCTAACAGTATTATGGTACATAATAGCAGATTATATTCCGGACAATAGGATCCGACATCAAATGAAGTATAAATTGTTGATAATAAGTAGTGATTCTGTACGTTTGTCATCGTCGCATGCGCAGCGGTCCGCGACCGACCTGGGAGCGTAGGAATTGTGAATCAACGTAAACTTCAACTAGTAGGTCAATGATTTTGGTGTATGATGTCCTTCAGTAAAGCTTACCTATATAACGTTTGCCAATTGCTAAAATTTGCTTTTTGATTTTCAAAAGTAACACGACTTGTCAAGCAATCAATTTCTGCAATCAGCGATTGTAACGTCAAAGAAATTTCCTGTTACGTGTTTTGACATTAAAAATCTCGCTGTGGTAATTTACTCGGAATCGTAAATTACGACAAGCGCCTTTAGCATAATTTACACTAATATATTTAAATTTACATCATTTTAGTTTAATATCGGCACACTCCATCGCTACATTAAGCTTAAGGACAACAACAAAACATAATTTCAAAATTTTACGCTTCAAAGTAATTTCTGTTACAAAAATTCTGTACGAAAATGCAAATTACCTTGATATTGCAACTTCAAAATGCACTACAAAATAAAAATGTGCAACAACGCTTCCGCTTCTTCTTAATCGGCGTTTAATTATCCGTTTGCGTTAACCAAGTGCATCTATTGACACACTAATTGTTAATGACGGTTAAACTATGCGTTAAGTCGCACCTCGGAAGCCTGCTCGGAATAAAGGCAACACATGCGCTTTCCACGCGATTGCAAATTAGAGACCATTGTCTTCTAAGAAAAGATATAATGTCATCGTATGAATTAATTTGTATGTAAAATAGATATAGTGTAGTATCCGGTAAATGTAGGTGATGATCTGGTACTTCAATCTGCATCTACACAAGACCTACTTATATAGAGCGACAAGAACAGATAACTTTTGAATATCTCAAAAGTTTTTATTTTGCGCGACCGATAGGTGCTAGTTATTGATTTCAATTCATCACATCTACTAGACTAATTGATTGTTACATAATACTTCCTGTCACTGATAAATTATTTAAACAATTGATCATTACTCATCAAGCAATCAACGGTTATTACAGTAAAAGAAGAGAGTCATGTGTTTATATTTTTAAAAAGGCTACTTTTGTTCCAGAACAATAGACCATTTAAAATGTACGATCGAAATGAAGTCACATCGTTGACAAAAACGGTTTTATTATTTCCGTTCTTCCACCGGTCACAACTACTGAATACAGATCAAACGCAGCCGTTAACATTCCCGTTGACGGCCTAACACCGAAATGCAGTGACGTATGTGACGTACGCAATACCGTCCACTCGCTGTGCATCATTAAAATCAATCCGATATGGAACTGAAACGCACGTTCTCGTCGATGTAGTTTCCCAATTTGGCATTGGTATCGAGAAACTCGTTAGAAGTGGTAGTTTTTACATCGATCCGCGAAAAAGTTTCTATTGAAGTGGACGAACGGAGCATTCCGAGTTGTGGCGGCCAATGGCTGCGCAACCAGTCCGCACTGGCAGACAGGCTGGCGGTGATTTCTTAGGGCACATTGTAATTTAAACGCATAAAATCGCAGCTTTCCAAGAAAAGTCGTAAGATGAGGCGCGTTTTATTACACATCTATTAGCCATTACCGTCTTTAATAAAGCATTTTACAGATATGTACGGCAACGATGAAGTCGTAAATTACACCTCTTTTGTGTGGAAAATATTTTTTTATTCACTCATTTACTGATTACACATTACGTACACGTCACTGTAGGTTTCCTAGAATCTGTATTGTAATGGTATATGGCACCTACTCGTCGAACAATAACCCTATATTAAATGACACGGTCTAATGGGAAAATAAGTGAGCTGTTAATGCTAAACAAAAATAATATGATAAATAGTGAATACACACGAATATCTTAGGATAAACTCTTTAGATAAATTGATGTTTATCAGAAGGCTTATTGAAATTATAGCACCTGTTTAATTAATAAATTATTCATAGATTCCCTGCTGATCCTGCATTCCCACACAATAAAACAAATTTGAAGCTATTACAGGACTAATTATATTTTAATGTCGCACGGAAACGATAGGAACCAAGGTTCTGTCTGATTGCTATTTATTAGTCGCAAGAGAGTCGTCAGACTAGTCGCGAGTCCCTTTCACCTGGTGCTGTAAATCAACCAACATCGTACTCGCCGAGTGGGCGGGATAATAGATTTTCCAAAAGCTGTCCAACCTCTGATACTTTGTGAAATCGAAGATTAATTCGTTTTCAATGCAATAAAAGAGTAGGTATTCTCTTTTACAATTACAAAGAACACAGTTTAAAAGACTCTATTTTTCTATAGCTCGTAGGAATGTTATCGTAGGTAGGTACTGTTACGCAGTGGGTAAGTCACTGACGCTATGGCATTTATAGGAATCTCCACCATGTCTAATCAATGGGTGTTTACGAATACCATGACACCTTTTTTTCCTCTACAAGATTTTTTATTCGTCATGATCCATTTTCCAGTGCACAAACGTTAATTGGTAATTTGTTTCTATTAAAACCAAAGTTGAAACCCGTATCATCTATTACGTATTTTGAAAAATCATCATCATTAACTAGTTGTAAAGTCAAGATTATCCATTTGCTAATTACCAAGTGTTGCAAATCAGAGTCATTATTTTACTAAAAAGGTTGAAGTAGAAAATCCACTTGACTTGCTTAACGATGAACAAATTAAAATTCAACGCAACTGAAAAACTAATTTTACGGTATCAAAAGATTTTCCAGTGAATTAATTACTAATGTATTTTTAGATTACTTTATATTATGTAAAAAACACCTGATCAATTTTAGTGCGGAGTTGCGAACCATCCCTAATTTGTTAGTCCAAGTCGAATCCAACGAGAGGAGTTATGGTTCGTTGGAATGTTGTAATCTTGCAACTGCATGTACGAACTTAATAGATTCCTTAGTATAATCTGTTAAATTAAAAAGATGTAATATTATGTCCGTACTATAATAACAAATCTACATAATGCATTGTCAATTTCAGACGTATAATTCAATATAGCTTTAGTTATACACCAACGAGTGATTTTAGGTTCAAATATATGACGCCATTTTTCTTTAATATAACGCGAAGGCAATGTACAAACTATTTTTGCGAAATACAAAGTGTTTATCAAAATACGAACGTGTTTGTTATTTATAAAATCTATTATAAATTAAAAATAATGTATAATTGTTTTGTTACAAAATACGTATTCTAGCAAACATGCGTGGTTACTCTTGCGTAAAATGACGTCAAAGTTACACATCGGATAACTTAGAAAAATACCTTCTTTTATGCTTCAAGGATCTTAGTAAGTTAAAATAAATAGTACTGAAGGTAACTTAATAGTCCAACGTAAAATAGAATTGATTTTAGCATTTTAAATTTTACTTAATTAGTGTGACTTTAGTAGTCACAAGTTTTGTAAAAGATTCTCGCGTTGAGGATAGTTAAAACGTATTTATAATTGTTATTATCGTGCAATGCAATATTTAACGATAATAACACCTTTTCGTCTAATTTTGATGATCTAACAATAAATATTTCGAATATTTGTTATGTCCTTGAACTGTCAGTTTTGATCTTCTATTATTTATAATTACTTCGATTATTTCTAAAGGACACATAACTGAAGAAACTAGTACTACTCCCTTAGTTAGACATAAAATACCTCACAAATATGATATTTATAAACATATGAGTAGAGTCACAAACACAGAAATCTCGTTTCTACTATGAGAATACCGGTTATCAATACAATCCAAGTTCTTGTACAACAATAACACAGTACATTCCTCTGTTGCTAAGCAATTTCATTGTCAAGTACCAATCATTTGCATTAGAAAAGCTTTGGAACATTATGTCTTATTTGTATGGAAAATATGTGTGTATATTAATAGGTATAATTATGTATGTACATTTGTTAATGGGCCAGGTGTATGTAAATCAAAACGTGTTTCAAACTCCGTTGTTCCGTGGACTGTAAGCGTAAATGTTATTTGTGAGATGTTCAGTTTGATTACAGAGTTATGTGAAGTTTCGATAGCAACGTTTTTTCTCGAAAGTGCCGAAAATTTACTCGATGTAGGCATAAATGTACAATAAAAAGTGACTTTTCATAGATTATTAGTTACACTTCTAACTTCTTAAGAACTGTCTCTGGCTCTAACTTTCAATTTTCATACGCCGATCGAATGTTTTTTTTAAAGGACATTGTGGATCTTATTTTAGGACATCATTAGTTAACTTAATAAGCTAATATTTTTCTTGCATGACTCTCTCTATCGATAAACGCAGGTTTAATACCTAAATGTATCACAAATCTTTACCTTTATATTATCCGGATAAATTGATTAATAAGTTCAACAATAATGCATCTAGATACTAAATTATCCACTTCAGTGGTTCAGTATACGGCACACAGTCACGTGTACCGCCACTCAATAAAGCGAACGTGATGGCAATTAATACGCGATCTTACAAGATAATTGTATAGTTGTATAGTGACAATCTGCAATCTATATCCCAATGACGTGCCGTGAATGAACTGCATTGAACGACATTTTACGGTAAATATGTTGATGGAATGTATGTGGAAAGATACAATAATAAGTATCTAAGTATTTCAATTGAACAAAAAATTGTGATTAACAATTGTCATCTATTGTGCATTATAATTGCTTAGCGAAGTAAATTGTGTTGCACTTCCAATTACTTACTACAATTTTAGCAAATAATTATATACCTAGTTGAATTTGAAGTCACAGATTAACTGAATGTTTTTAAGCATATACGTGAAATATAGAAATAAATATATAATGTAGTATTAAAAATTAAAAAAAGGCTGTAGAATTTTCGCTTAGAAAATGCTGAAGAAATGTAAATGTAAGTCCGATATAAAAAATATTTGTTTTGATTTGTATTTATATATAGAACTACATAATAACGTTTATGATTATAATAACACGGTTGATTACTTTTGCTTTTAATAATAAAACCTTTTACAAAATGAATCGGCAATATTACAACCAGTTATGCGGCAAAACGAGTGTTTACATTATTATAATTAACATATCTTGTTATTTAAATTAATGAAATAAATATTAAATGAGAGAAGTCCATTATATTTGCAGAAATAAAATTATCTCTTTACTTTGATGGACTTTATTTATATTCAATGAAGAGTATTCTAGAGGTAATAAAATCGCTATAAAAATAAAAAGGAAGTTTAAAAACCGATTTCGTTTTGTCACGTTTTGGGACTTTAAAAACGTGATAAAGAACGATTTTGTTATTCAGGCAGTCTGGGTAATAATAAGTTTGCGAATTTTAAATAAGTAATAAATAAAAAATAGATATCATAGATATAGATAAAACTTTTCATTGATATGAAATAAAAAAAATTAAAACAGCATCGAAGTATTAGCAAGTGGAAATTTTCACCGAAATTTACCCATTAAAACCCATGTATATAGATTTGGCGAAACAGAGTAACAATCTTTCACCCAAACATTCAAACTTAGTATTTATATAAGACTAGCTGACCCGCGCAACTTCGCTTGCGTCATAAGAGAGAATGAGTCAAAATTTTCCCCATTTTTGTAACATTTTTTACTGGTACTCTGCTCCTATTGGTTGTACCGTGATGATATATAGCCTATAACCTTCCTCGATAAATGGGCTATCTAACACTGATTTTTTTCAAATCGGACCAGTAGTTCCTGAGATTAGCGCGTTCAAACAAACAAACTCTTCAGCTTTATAATTAATCTAGATTAATCTGAGTACTATACGGGTGTTATATATAACCAGAACCTCGAATAAACTTGCGTACATCCGAAAGATAGATATAATTCTTCGTATGATAAACGGAATAAAGTCAAAACATATTTAAACAAGCAGTCCGGCGTCACTCCTGATGTATTATGATATCCTAGTCTTTGTTCTACGCAGCTGTGTACACTTGAAACAGCCGTCAAAACTCTCTGACACCGTTCACAATGCCCGCACAATGCGGTACAGTATTTCACAATAGTTATAGAGTAAATATTCAATATCTCATTATTAGAGAAATGATATAAGATCTTTATAGTATAAGATTAAGATAGATTTTTGTCACAGAACCAACAAAAAGGGCTAAGGACTATCGATAACCGGTTGGCTATGGACAGATTTAGAATGCATTTTTGGGTAATTTCTCGCTAATACGGAAAGTTATGATAGTGAAAACTTGAAAGATTGGTTAATTTTAAGTTAAAAGACAGTATTATCGTTCAATGTTCACCCTAAACATTTTCCTCATTTGCGCGACACAATCGACAAAAAAATATTGCACAAAATTGAGAGCCACTTGATTTTTCTAAAGCTTTTTTGAAGTTAAATGTAAATAAAGTATACCTAAATAAATAATTGAGATAAATTGGTTTGTATAAAGTAAGAACCCCCTACGCAATAAGGCTTTAAATAATTCATTACGCAATTCTGTGTGGTTTGGTGACATCAAGAGATGACCAGCTATTTACCTTTTCAGAATTATAATGAGAATAAACTAAATCTTTATTATTAAAACCAAAAACATAGGATAAAAGTGTACAACGCTTTCGGTAGTTTTAGTTTCACACTGGATTATTGTAGTCATATTTAGTACTATTTACATCACATTATAATAAAAGAATAGAGCAATTACGGTACACAAATACAAATCTAGACTAAATTCACTAATTGAATGAAACAAAGAATGAATTTGACAATTATACGTTAATTGAAGTAAATGTTAGTGCAAAACTTTACAAATGCGTGCCAGACACTACATAAGCAGAAAGAAATATGAATAAGTTATAAGTTGTCCATACACTCATAGCTAGCTATGGCACTAGCGGCAATAGACAATTTAATTTAGGCCTTAAGTTACTTATTGAAGAAGATTAAAATACGAATTAATAAAGATAATTCTAACTTTATTCAAAGCTATATTGTAAATAGTATATAAAATAAATGTCATACTTCGCTATTATTCCCAACAAAGATGTCGCCAGCAGGAAATATCTGCATTTCGAATAAATCACTAGTTGACCGACTAGTTATAAATTAAGAGGTAATGATCACGAAAGAATGTAAGAGATACGCCGTAACGCCACTTATTATAAATTATAATAACAGCAATAACAGTGCCGACAAGGCTGATGGCTGCAAGCTTCCTTGTAATCCTTTGTGCAAGTTTACTGAACGAGTTAAAAGTTACATCATGTCTATACCACGACTGTCTATTTGCTAAGAAAATTACAATATTTTCTTAAGTCAATCTCTTTACGCAATTTCTTGTAGTGTTGTCTTGTTGTATCAGTAGCACGATTTTCTAAAGTCGGTACTATCGATAACCAGGTGGCTATTGATATATTTTGTATGGAACACAGAAGCTGAACAGTCGGTACAATCGAGTCGAGACAATTTGACATTTAAAATGCGCTTCAAAAAAATTGTTCCCGTGTCTACCCGCTAGAGGCGCTGATCAGATTTTCATGCCAAGAAAATAATTCGATAGCTAGCCGGTCGTCGGTAGTGGATAGTGGTAGAGAATCGCGGTACAGACGGCTGTCGACAAATTTTGGAAAACTGTTGAGCGGCTATCACAAGAACTATTTTTCTTAAGTTTTTCGAAATGACGTTGGTTGATAGTACGGACCGTAGAAAATCACGCTACTGAAGTATTCAATATAATTGATTTTGTAGCGCCATTACGCACATTCACTGCATTTGACGTCATCGAGCAGTGAACGTTTGCGAATCGATTGCGAATCAATTGATTATTGACACGCCGAATTATGATGCAGGTTACACGTATTTAATCCAAATATTTACTGGAAATGTGTTGAATATTTTCAGTTAAACCATTGTTGAGTACATACAACATTTATTTTTGTTAGAAACATTGACGTAAGATAACCAAAAATGAACTATTTTTAAACTTATATTTTTACTTAAAATGTTTGAAGAAAAGTCTACAAAACTTAAGCCTATGAAATAGTGAAACGGAAAGGCCGTTTGTCTAATTGTATTTGCATTATTCAGAATGCTAATAGAGTTATTTCATAAGAAAAACTATTACCATCTGTGACTAAACGTTTTGCAAAAGAACAATGTATTGTAGTGCTACATATTTTTTGCCATTTGTGAAGGCCACTCAGCATTGGCGGCCAAGAACCTTATAATTTGTTCTGCAAATAAACAACGACTTTCTATTATGAAGCTGTTGATATGAATTGCAGTTTTGTATTTATTTCGTAAACTATTGCGATTTATTTGCCGTTTGCTGTATCATACTATTGCGCGGTTTTAAATACGGATGTGAAGTTTTCATATATTTTACGTCACAGATTTTTGACGAGTTTGAATAATAAAAGAGATGTTATCCAATTTTTTGGTTGTGCATCCTTATCATTCTTACGTGATCAGAGGTGCATGACCTCAACAGTGTTAAATGCGCGTGTTTTTTCGTTACGCATAAATGTTTGATGTAATTTTATTTCGCAAACACAAACAGTATTTCAGACAGAAATCAAATGTGAATTTCTTTCTATACGTTTGCAAAGCTGATCAATATCCGATCTATCGAACATTTATCTATGATTCAGCACTTATTATAGGAAGTAACACTACAGCTGAATGCAACAACAGTTGTCCAAATCAGTTCATCACTAAACAACTTTCGCACGTCGGCCTTCCTTTCAATTTAATCGATCACATCTCTTCCTGTATTCGAAAATTATTATAAAAACTCGTTGATAAACGGTTTATAAGTATTTCCAGTGTCAAGGATATTGTTGCATAAATATGTGACGTTAAAAGACTGAGATCTTAATTAATAGGCGTAAGACTTATAAGCTGCGCATCCTCAGCATTGGAATCAGGGCATACGGGCCGTAAGACTCAGTCAATTTGTATTAATTTCTATGTCACCGAAAGGGCGATCCGGTGTACCATAAAAATGAATAGAAAGAAACAAATCCGTACAGTTCCTACCCTCAAATTCCGATGAGCAGGTTTGTGGATCGTTTTAGAGCCAGTTTCACAGTGTAAAGTATGAATAAGTGTCAGACAAGCTATCTGCTAGGCAAATAAATAAATTAACATCATTGGACAACTCACACACGGTCATTTTATTCCAAACTAAGCAGAGCTTGTACTATACTTCTAAATACATACTTATATAGATACATTGACATCCAGGCTCAGGACAAATATTCGTGCTCATCACACAAAGATTTGTCCCGAGTGGGATTCGAACACACCATACGCGGCGCTTCGGTTATTGCGGCGAGGTGACCACTTAAACCACTGCACCAAACGTGCAGTTAATTATATAAATTGACAGCAAGCGTATGAAAATGACTGTCAAAATTCTATCTGTTCAGCTACTTGATACTTATTCACAAGTGATGGAGTCGGGCTTTAGTCTAATATTTCTCTATCATAGTTTCTCATTTAATTTACTAGCTGACCCGCGCAACTTCACTTGCGTCACATAAGAGAGAATGGGTCAGAATTTTCCATGTTTTTGTAACACTTTTTACTGTTACCTACTCTGCTCCTATTGGTCGTAGCGTGATGATATAAAATATGCTTTTTTTTCACGAAAAATATTCTCAAAATTATTTATATCTCTTAGTATAACGAAGTCGCGCTAAGACATATCCGCCATTAAAACAGTTGCCATGACAACGGAATTTTGTTAATTCAGTGTCATTATAATATTGATTTTTCGCGACTTCGTTGAATTTTCTGAATTTTCCCGGGAAATGCGTCATTTTCCCGGGGTAAAAAGTAGCCTATGTCCTTTCTCGGGTATCAAAATATCTCCATACCAAATTTCATGCAAATTGGTTCAGTAGTTTAGACGTGATTGAGTAGCAGACAGACAGACAGACAGACAGACAGACAGACAGACAGACAGACAGACAGACAGACAGACAGAGTTACTTTCGCATTTATAATATTAGTATGGATTGTAGATATTGCTCTGTAGAATTCTGATTGATATTAATTTAAACGCATTACACATTCTCTACCTGATTCCAATATAATTAACAGCAATGGAAAAAATATTTCATTAATTAAAAGAGACACGTGCAAATTCCGTAAATAATATTATGTACAAAGATCATAAACTATTTTATTTTAATAATGCAATAAATCCATAAAAAATATTCCTTACTTTTTAATACATATCTCAGTTCTTTTTTTATATTTTGAAGACGGAACACTGTTATCATGAATTAAAAGTATTAAATCGACTGTTTGTCGATTACCTAATAGTTATGCATTCTTATTTTCATTGTGGCTCACATAATGTAGATTAACTTTTATGTACGCTTCGAATATATCGTGATATTAAACACGCAGTATTTATTAGCATTATATTATGTTTTAATTATCTGGCATACTTATACGGACTAATCATGGTCAATAAAAAATCTTTATTAAATAAAATATTATTACTCTTAAAAGGAAGGATTGCTGCAAATGGCGTTCTTTGGTTCTATGGAAAAAGGCGTGATGTTAAGTAAGTACTTATTTATGTATTACTCTCTTAATTTTAAAACATACTACAGAACTCTCTTCTTTATTTAAAGAATTTCCTATTAATTAAGGTTTCTGAACTTTAAGGGCCAACTTTATCAGGACTTAGAACTCATAGGTAATCGTCGTCGGATAACCTCTTTAATAGATAAAATTACAGCAGATGTATCAAATGTAAGTAAATATTTCACATGTTAAGCTATATGATGCTTATTCAAAGGTGGAGAAGCTGGACATGAATGTTATTTCTTTTCTTACTTTACGAATGTCAAGATTTATCTAAGAAAAGCAAGGGGAAACCCTGTACGTACACATCTTATGAGGAAAAAGTTTTGGGCTTACTATCTGTCGCACAAAAATGTATGTATTAGATAACATCAGTTCACTCACTGCTTAACATCTTCAATAAGATGAATGGATTTAAAACTATGAAAGAAAATGTCTTGCTTTTCGTACTAATAAATTAAGATTACTTATTGTTTATGTCAATTATAATTATTATCCTAATTTGATATGGTCGAAGAAATAAATTACGACTATTTATCACTATAAAGCCTGAAAAGTGTTCTAACGACACTATAGGTTCAACTCCATTTCTTGACATTTTTTTGGATACAAATAATATTTTCAATTGATATTTTTAAGTAAAACAATTAAAATTTACTTAAAAAATGTTAATGCTAATTAATATGAGGTAAATAATATTATTTTTTAACATCTTTAATGCAAATGTTATGAATTAAACTGTGATTAATAAACAAGCAAGTTGTAAATATTTTTTATTAGCAAAAGTTCGAGTAATTGTTACAAAAAAATCCAAGATTATTTTTTAAGTAATCAAGTAGCTAAACAAATTAAAAAAGACGCAGAAAAAAATACAAATAAATATTAAACTTACGTTTAGATAAAATCAGCTGCCAACCGGTCAACATTTTTAAAAATTAAAAAAGGAACACCACCAAAAAAAATCACTTAGTTCAAGAAAAAAATTCACTGGATGTCAAATATTAGGAACCATATATCACAAGTGGAATAATGTTTGAAAGTCTTAAGTGTTCGTAAGCTATCGCGATATTCGATGCGCACGAGTCGCGCAGGTTGCACTGAACCGTCTCGCGCACAACACAGCCTACAATTACGCGGCCGCGCATTCGCCATCACTCTATATACTCCCTGCGATCACCACTAAACGTAGAAAACTCACCTATTGTTTGCCATTATCAATTATCCTGTTCATACGAAATCTAATTTGGTTTTTCTATGCACTATTGAGGAAATCATTTGTTTGGCTGAGCCCAAAATTATTCATGATTATGTCTACCGACAATAAATATTATTGTTTATTTTTTCTTTTCTTTAGCTATTGTTTGGCACTTCAGACTCAAAGGCTCCAATTTGGTAGAGATAGATTTTGACAATGAATGCATTTTATTATTTACCTCCTAGAATCTATTTAAAATTACCTTATCTGTTACTTAAATCGTGCAGTACATTTCTGTTTGGATTCTTTAGTAAATTGTGTGCACATAAAGTATTAGCTATCTACCTATTCAATCTACGTAATTTTGCAAGTAATCCTTAACATCTTATCCAATTAAGTCGTGTAATTAAAAAATAAATTCGTTTTAAGGCCGTTCAGTATTTTGTAGGGTACTCATTCATTTTATGACTGAACTTGCTACAGTTTATTGTTACTTCAAAATGCGTGTTTTAAATTCAATTGTAGACAACCTTTTAGTTTAATTTATTTCATTACTGAGATAGGAAAAATACAGGAAGGGGAACAATCAAATACATAAGTACGTCCATATGACTATGCGCGGGTTCCATTTTACTCTTTTCTAAATCTGTGGCATTCGAATAGTTCCTCCCATCCTTATTCCGTCAGTTTATCTCCCAAAAGCTGTCCTAGTTTTCCGTCCCGTTTCCTAAGGCTACCTTGACGAGATAATTATTTATTTATTCAATTTATTCGGTTAAATAATTCATTTCAAATGTATAAAATGCGTGTTACCTGAGAATTAGTGAACCAGTTCATTTATATAACAGTAGTCGGTCAAGTTCAGTAACACGCAGCTATCGTGTGCCCAAATACAAATTGTTATGTCTAGTTTAACTCGTGTTTTTGAAAGTAGGTTTTCTGTCTGTCTGGTTAGTATTTGTTTCTGCAAAATTGCTGGTACATTAAATCAAGGTATAATAGAGAGGAGAAGATTAAGAAGGAATTCTTGAGGAGCCTGTTATAGCGAAAATATAGCGTGATAAAAGTGCCAGCTTGCCTTTCCGATACAGTGACAAAAAGTTTGTAGATTTTTCAAAAATATTTTAAGCAAATAGTAAAAAAACTAATTACGAATAAGAAATACTGGTTGTCAACAGCAATCGTTACTAAAGATTTTTTTCGCATAACGGTTTCTTTTATTGTGAATTAGATATAAAATTAAATGTTTGTTTCCTATTTCATGCTCTCGTTCATCAAGCTTTCTTATTAACATGCAAATATGTCATGTTATACGTAACAAATAAATAAAACATTATAAATTGCGCGATCATTGAGTAATACCTTCGTCCTAAGTCCTTACTACGCATCGATCATACGCATTATAATTGTACTTTTACATTCATTGCTCTCTTAACATAATTACACAATATTGTACCAAGAGGCTTCTAGTATATTTACGATAGTATAGATGACTATGTTCCTTTCAAATCCAGGAAGATCAAACAAACCCGATAGCGTAGAAACCTCATTCTCTTTAAAGTAATCACACAAGGACGTCATCATCGATTGAAAAAAAAACATGAATTAGTTACATTTAACTTTTTTTTATACTTTTACTAGATGTCAAGGAACCCTACTCCTTGATTTCGGCTAAGACAATCCTAAAACACTCAAAGTTTTTACTCTCTATTTATTTGCCGCCACACAAAGTAAACAGAATCACGTGCAGAAAATGTGCATAGTTACTTATAATAAATACTATTGGCAATAAGCAATAATCCATACTATGTTGTACTCATTCTTGTTAAGCAATCTGATTAGAATACAACAGATAAATTGCATAAACGCTTTATGAAACATTGCACTGATAGGTATTGAATCTGTGCAATTAATATAGTAGTTGATATACTAGAGTACCTATCTATTAATATGCAAATTGACTTATTAATAGATGAGTTCCTGATTCCTCGTGGTCTAATCAAAAGTATTCCTGACTATGACGAAATTGTTCATTATTGTGTTCGAAAATATTGAACAGACAACTCTTTTGTAAATTGGAAAGTAGTTACAGTCAGGTAGAATTTGACTTCTCTAGTCTTTTAGTGAAAAAAAAATAAGTATAATAAAAAAAATCCAAAGTACTAAGGGTATAATGTACAAACATACATACACAAATCTTTTTTTGCCCAGAGGTAGCCCATAAAAACAGAATAATGTTTAACAGTAATCAGGTTAAGTTTCATAGCTACAAAAAGTAAAGTAGACGATGGTAAGAACTCAGGTTCAGTATACTAATCGGTAAGGTGTCTCGCGTCAGACAATGTAATCGGGTATTTCCGTTAGGGAGTTCCCATGTCCAGTGAAATGGCAAGCCCTTACTCGACCAATCAATATTGACAAACGCCTTCGGTAAAAACTGGCGTCCTTACTATTACCGATCTTAGTCCTTACTATGGTTAAAGGAGAAAGATTGCATGTTTTATTAAATTAAGAAAAACGAGACAATCCTGTCTGTCTTGATTACTGCACAATATTTTTATTTTATTGTGTTTTTTATACGTAATTAACTACAGAATCGCTGATTTAATCTCGTTATAAATAAGTTATAATTATAAAATATCCTTAAGCATCAATCTTTTGATTAGACTGATTGAAGACCAAGGAAACATTTTGAACAAATAGTGATGACAGAACACCTAATAAAATAAACATTGTTTAAGTACGCTCAGTACATCGCATCAGACTCTAAATACGCATTTGTTACCATGCAATGACGTATAAAATACGTAAGCTTGTAGATGGGTCGCATTTCAATTGATATGAGAGCAAACAAGATCATTAACTCAATAAATTTATCGATTGATTACGTCAATTCGCAAAAAATATTATTTATAGTCGCATGAGGGGGTGTGTCTTTCAATCAAATCAATTCAGAGGCCAATCTGCAACATTCAATAGACATAATCAAAGATATATAAGGCATAGTATATAGAACACGTGCGACTGCGTCAACAAGTCGTTGCGGAAGACGAAAACTGATTAAATTAAATGCGTTACAATAAATACGATTAGAATTGAAAAAGTCGGATTATCGACATTACACGTTATATTATTATCAATTTATCCCACTAATGTCTCTGCTTGGGCTAGGGTCCACTCCCGTAATGAAAGCCTTCTCTCTCAGGCCTGAGTCCACCACGCTGGCCAAGTGCTGGTTGGGGACTAGCACGTTTTGATTTTAAAACAAATACTGTCCTATATAGGCATATTATTGTCAATCATATTAATAAACATGATTTTAAAACTTGTACTATCAGACCAACACAAAATTTTGCTCCACTTACGTTGGCAAAAGTTAAAAGGATTATGCGATTCCGCACACTGCGTAACTGAAGTCACTTCACAATCGCGGAGAAAATTTGTCATAATGTCAATGTCATTCATTCATTACCAAAACTACTGCGAAATCCTAAAGCTTTGTTTTTTTAACAACCATGTAGAGTATATTACAACAGAATCGTTCTGTAACTGGACGTGGTGTGAAAACTGCCTTAGCTGTCAATTGGTGCACATGGCCCTATCAAGAATTGTAACAATGATTGATGAGTAAAATAGCAATTGAATATGTATTGCGCCTAAAAAAAATATTTTATTGATTCTTTGTTTTTTTTTTCATTTAGGCTCTTCGGCAGTCTACAAATTACAATCTAATGACATAGTTTACATTTTTAAAATAAATAAATTTAATTAAACTGTTTGGTTTTGGGTTCGTGTTACCATTGACTTTCATTCATCATGAAAAGAGGCTGAAGCCAAGAATACTTGTTTAGATATAACGGCTTAGTAGAACTAAATATTGTCATTTTTCTCATAATTTATAGTTTGTTATACGTACATAGGAATTCTATAACTATTCTGTTGATCGTCTTAACGAGTGTTGAGTGGACATTTACGATAGAAGGGCACGAACCAAACGCACGCGAGCGAAGGAATCTTCCACGCTGTGTTTATAACCATTCTTTCACTCACAATACCGAGCCGAGGCAATATTTTGTAATTATATTATCAGCATCGTATGCTTTGTTATTCCCATGATCATCGAGATATTTGTTTCTGTACTCTAGTTATTAATCGTCAGAATGAAATAGTATCATTGATTTACAGTTATTTAGGCCTAAATTTCTATGATTAGAATGCAAATCCGTTTAAGACTTAAACTATCATGTCTCTGAAATATATCACGAAGTGTATCAAGTTGTTTTTTTTTCTATATTTCTTTCATATTTGCTATCATTACCTTGGTATAGTTTTACAATGAGCTAACAACATTTCCAACTGGGTGGTTCCCAGGTTTTAAAATTGATTTTTCTCCTACAATCTGCGTTATAGACTCTTCTCCATGGATCCGTTTCATGAATATACTTTGCCAATAAGATGCACATGTAGCCTTGCAAATGTATAGAGGAATAAACTATAAATAAAGTAGTTCAATCAAGCAAAGTTACGACGCAGTTACCGGTCCACATTACAATTAACAGGCACACTCTCATTACGTGTTTAGTCAATCTTTCACTAATGTTTTCTTACGTAAATGAACTATGACTAAATGGTTGGAAATTGAACTCGTTTTACCGATGTGACAGTGTTGTAATACGAGTATTACTTAATACTTCCGCGGTATGCGTTAAAGTATGCACATTAGGGACTAATTCTTTAGTATGTGCCCTATATTGTTACCACAAAATATGGTCACTAATCACTATCATGAGTTAAACTTAAGCTGTGTCAGATTTATATTTTATTATATTTAGTTCCAGTTTATAAATAAGTGTGAGATAACCTATCTGCTAGATTAATAGACATCAAATGTATAAAACCACTGTTAAGATTTCATATAATAAACTATCTGATAATTATCCGGAAGTGGTGAAACCGGGCTAAAAAAGATGAATACATTTTATCAATGCAGCAAATGTAGAGCTGGTAAATTACTTGTCAGGTTTCAATAAATTTTGATGCACTGATAGCTTATAACCTGGATTAACAAATACTTTTAACCCCTGGAAATATTATCTCGTAGACGAAGTTGCAGGCAGAAAGCTAATATTTTATAATGTCAAGTCTCTAAAACTCCAAGCGAAGTTTCGCAAACGTTGCTTACAAGTTCGTTGATTAAGTATCCGGGCCAAAGCTGATCGTCAAAGCCTTCGTGAAATACGTGATCTTTATTTACCATTCAGAAGCAAATATCACGTTTTAATTTAATCACAATGGAAGCATTGAGTACCATTTGACAGTATTGTCGAGCTGCAGTCTAAAATTAAACCAGCGTTATGCACGAGTAAATCTCTATCGGAGGATATACCTAGTTTACTTAGATATTTACATCCGCTTCTATCTTAGTTATGATGGGATTTGTTTACTATAAAGCTGTTGTTTCCATCTCCAGTTAATTATATTCTGGGGAAAAAATTGCAAATTCGATAGACAACGAAAAAATATTCCTTTAAATAATCGGAAGGATAGACAAGTAATGCTATAGTAAGTCTGATTTCATGTATTCCACCGAACGTATTAAAAAAAATTGTATAAAAAAATAGTACGTATAGATACACTCACTATTTTTTTTATGCGATTCCAGCTAAAATTCTTCGGTGCTATGACCTGTTTTATTTCCTACGACACTGCAATTTAAGTTTGCTGTTAAAGGCACACTTCCTCGGGCATTCTCTTTCAGTCGACCTTGAAGTAATGCCTCATCATCTATACCTAAAAGTGTCTGAAAATCTAAATGCTATATTTAGCTTTGTTTTCGAATTGGTTTTAGATTAACACTTTTGCGCGTTAAAATGATCATCAATACATTTTATTACACGCCACCTAAAAACAAGCGTTCGTATATTTACGATGAGACAAACTAAAAACCCAAAACAAATATAATATAATTTTTTGTCTAAAATTCTGGGAACAAATTCAAAGCTAGAGTGGAGTTTACACGGGCGACTGAAGCCGCAGGACTTATGCCGCGCGGCAAACATACGCAGTCTAAATGGCAGTCAGTTATATGGCAACTCGCTAGCAAATGAAGAGAAGTGAAGCGTTTTGTGAAGTGATTAGCCGCACGGCGAATTCGACACGTGTGAATCCCTCTTAATGCATCGTACATTGGTAGAACAAATATTTGATGTGATTATATTTGAATTTCACCGCAAAATGTACATCCCGCAAAGTGTGCAGTTGTTTACAATATTAAATCAATCGTTTACTATATTTTTATAGTTATTTATTTACCATTGTTTTTGTTGTTATTCATTTTGTTAGTACTTATAGCTCATTGTAGTGTTGGCAGCGCCTTTTATTTATAGCCATTTATTATATTTCGTGGTATTGAGTAATACTTAAAATATGTTTGTTTTTTGTCATAAATGCATTGATTTATTTGTCTTTTCAATGAGAAAGCTTGTAACTCGCAGATTTATGGAGATCTGGGATTTTCTACAAATTCAATAAAACACAATGTGTGTTCATACTATACAGCGCAACACGTGACGGGTTTGGTCGAACCAATCTTGTTAGACAAGCAAACTATAGTTTCATGAATCGATAGTACGCTAGTCACTTGCGACTCTATTTACGACTTAATGTACCTATTATGTCGAAATGTGACAAATTTTCATGACCTAACTATTATCTGCAAGTGTCATAATAATATGAATTGAAAGTAAAAGGATAGTATTAATAGTTCGTAATTGCGTTACGGTCGTTATGCTTATCCGATTTCGAAGATCGGATCGGAAGACGTGTAGGTGGACATGAGTAATTAGCACACTTCATAATAACCGATACCGCAAAATACATATTGACAAGTGGTTGCGAACTACTAATAACTTTGTAGGAATGCAGGATATACAAACGGATGGATCAACCATTTTAGATACTTGCAAAAAGTTAGAAGGCAACTAAAACAAAAGACATGAAATGAAACAAAGAATATAAAGATTTAAGCGAGCCTATATCGCTCCTTCAATGCAAAAGGGCCACAACTCAAAAAAAATGAAAATCGTTTTATTGCAAAAATGACACCTGAACCGACTATATTTTATAGTAAAAAAAAAACCCCCACCATTTTTGCTTATATTATGGCTGCACTGACTTACTGCCCTTTTTGCATTAGCTCACTTTGACAGGTAATGTCAGTGCAAAACAGCCACTCTTTGAGTTGCGCCCGGAGATTCAACGCAAATACTCGTCAGTTGCATGAAAAAGTGCCACAATCCAAAATATGTCTGTGTTTGGAGCAAAATTTCAGGTTAATGTGATTATATTTTACAATACAAAACTGCCATATTTTGGAAAACGTCCTTTTTGCATTCTAACTATAATATTTGTTACCATATTTTGTAATACAAAAGTGCCATATTTCTGAAAACGACCGTTTTGCATTCAAACACTAGTATTTGTTATTATATTTTGTAATATAACAGTAGCATATTTTGAAATACGTCCCTTTTGCATTAAATTATTGTGGAATAAATAATCATTTTTAGCGTGCTAGAATGGGAAGGCCAGAAATATGAACGTTTGGTATGATAATAATTATAGTTTTCGTTACAATTTTAAAAATAAAATAATACATTTTGATGCAGGCAAAGTAGAGAGGCACCCTTTCCTTTCAAATTCCTCTTTCAGGGGCAAGATCCGACCAGTCCTTTTCAAATGCGTCTAGGTCATCCCGCCATCTCCATTTAAGTCTCCCGCGTCTGCTATGACCATCTTCTGGCATCCAGTTGGTAGATATGCGGGTCCACCTTTCCGAATGCTCAGATCCATTTCAGCCAGGCGGTCTTCTCCCTTACATCGGCTATGCGAGTTTGGGAGCGCAGTATAGAATTTCGGACGTGATTTGTTCTTTTGATGCATAATATACTATGCTCCGCTCGCTGCTTCGCTCTCTGGCTCTTTCTGGTTTTCCGTAAGGGACCATGTTTGGGCAGCGTAGGTAAGGACGGGTAGTAGGTATAAACATGTCGACGAGCTTTCACTTCAGTGACAGTGGTAGGTTACCCTTCATTAGCTCTTTCCTGGACCAGGATCTCTTTCAGGCACTTGTGACACGTTTGTCCAACTCTTTGTCCCGTCGGTTGTTAAAAGAGGTTATCTGGCCCTAGCAAGTGTATTCGTCGACATAGTCTATGACGTGCCCGTCTACCTCGACCCTACGTTTTGTGTTGTTGGTCATAACCTGGGTTTTTGTACGGTTCTTACCCAGTCCAATCTGAAGGTTTGCCGTGCTCAGATCTTTGAGCATTGATTCGAGTTCCGATGCCGAAAAAGAGAAGAGGACTATGTCATCTACAAAACAATGGTTTGTTAACTGTTTACCACTTACAACTATGCTTTTGATTGCCATAACACCGCCAGGCTCCTGAAAATTTCTCTGAGGGTGCTGGTAAATAATTTGGGAGATAGCGGGTCTCCCTGTTTCACGCTTCTTTGGATTTGGAATGATATTGTTGTCTATTGCTTTGATGAGTTTGATGTATGAAGGTTCGATTCTACATAGTATCTTTAAGTAGGACTTAGATGGAGTGATGATTCTATGGGGGAATGAGTAATGCTGTCAAAAGCTTTGGTATGCTTTCCACGAATGCTAAATATAAAGGCTTATAAAACTCAAAAACCTATTCTATTATCTTATTTCTTTAATACTCCTGCTGCACTCAGTCTACTCGTCACGTTACCCATTGATTGATGATGATGATTGATGTTTAATGTTACTAAATAATGAAAGTTACGCACAAAGTTGATCTCAATAATTTTACTTACTTAATAAAAAGTTAAGATTTTTTCATTTAGATTGTTTAATACAATGTTTTCCTGATCTATTCAGTTATGGTTTTACTTAGTAATTATTATTAAACTTTCTGATACGGTTTTTTTACCAAAAAAGTACAATTAACCATTTTTATTTGTAAAACTGTGTTTAATTTTTGACATATTTCTCATAATATTGGTTCAAATTTTGAATGCAAAAGGGACTTATATGCTTTTTTCTCTTAATAGGTAACAGCTATTACAAAGTTTATTTTGTAGAAAGATAGAGCTAAAAAATACGCATCTAATGATATATTAACATCTTATATTTAATAAATAAATATATGAAATGTTATAAAAAAACAGTTTCAAAAATTTGTTTTGGCTCTCCTGTAAAATTTATAGATTTCGATTTGTGGCCCTTTTGTATTCAAGGAGCGATATATCAACACAACAATAAAACAACATGAGGAGCGGGATTTCTAAACAACGTTATTTCCCAAACGGATTATTAAGAATCCGACTCGTACATTACGTTTCGACTACTAATGAACCAGACAAACGCGTCACATCCAGATCGGTTTACCACAAATAAACGCGTAGCGACAATACTAAAATATCTAAAGTACGAAACTAAGATTATTCCGATCTTAAACGAGATATCCGTTTTATTTGACAACTCAATAACGTCTTCATTTAAACTAGCCACGTATCCGGAACTAGGATCTTAGGCATAAGTACTACCGGATGAGCCTATTCTTTGTTTAAAAAAAATATTTAGCATATGCACAATTTTTTCCCTATTTAGCAAAACATCTAGTATTATAACTCAGGGTCACAGGGTGACCTTGCAACTGAAAGGAAATCGAGAGACAATCAGTCATTCCAGTAACAATCGTTGTGACACGAGTTGCAAAATTCTTATAATCGTTACAAATACAATCACAATTTTGTGGAAAAAAATAAATTGACCAAATCATTCTCTTTGTAGTCGTTTATCAAATATTATAACAATTGAAAAGTTATTTAATCTGTGTCAAGTGGAATATAACCTGTTTTAGTGGAGTGGTTCACAAGTGATATCGGCGAGATATCTACTTATTTAGGACTGGCTTCGAAATCAGTACAAATAAAGTACAACAAGTAAACAATTGATTCTCTTTCCTGTAATTACGGGGTGTACCCATAACTTCAACTTGATGATAAAATACTTAAGTACAAGCATGTGTACTTTTCTTTGTAGAGCCAACATAAAGACCCGTCAAAGACATATGGCACTATATAGCCAAGGACAGCCATTGTCGCTAAATTAATACATTTGCTAAACCTCATTGTGAACCATGGAAAGTACAATCAGTATTCAAGAAATGTGGCGTTGTTTAAACTGATAACAAAATAGTTTTAAAGATGTGGCTAGCAACAACGCATTCTTTTCATGATTACGTCATAATTAAAGGAAGAGATTTCTCAAGGTGAGCGTGTGGAAAGCATTTACTCTGCGATGAATATGGAGATTTAATAGGGGATGCCCAAGAAGATCTTATGTCCTGATGTCCTTCAATAAAATATCTCTATACGTACGTACACTGCGTCATACGTATTATTCTCCACTTTTAAGTACAAATTATGGTTTTTGCCCGCGCCATGGGAATGAGTGTATCTTGTTTTTACAAGCCTTGCCTTTAATACCAATATTACGCATTGTTGCCTTTAGTAATACTACATTATAGGCGCCAGTTATCCATTATTTCGAACGGGAAATTGCATTACAGCCATTGTGCAAAAAGTTTGTATGGTTCTGGTTCACACGATAGTGGCTTATTGAAAACAAATTTGGCATAAATTGTTATACATTCAATTGCAAAGATAATTAGCTAAATGATTTTTAAAGAGAGCACAGAATGTCTAACAGTATTCAGTAAGAATTTTGTTTTTCTTTTATTTGGAACACGTCTTTAGTCCTTAACATATACATAAGATACCTTAACGAAGACATGATAAGGATGGACTAACCCTCGGTTTCTGAGGTACATTTAGCGGTAGTTTATCTATTCAATTGCGTTTAAACGCATACAAAAAAACGCTATTGAATAGATAAACTACCGCTAAATGTACCTCAGAAGCCGGGGGTAAGACATCTTCTGCCGGAGAGCACCTTATAAGTCAGTCTGTTAAATAAGATAGCATCAGGTTAGGTCAAAGGCTAAAAATTTGACACTTGACCAGCCAAAGAGAAGAAAATGTTAACAGATAAACATAATCAATGTAGTATTTTGGGAATTCGAGGTCATCATAAAACTACATAATAAAGATATTTATATAACAAAAAAACAGGAAAGTTAAGTCATGACCTAGTATTTTAACCGTGGCATATTATTTCAAGTATCGAGAAGTTCTTAGAAGTGCAGTTTCTAAGAAAACTTATAATGCGTTTACGTAACGTAAGTTTAATCTTGAACAAGGTCAGCTTATTAATTATGCCTGAGGTTTTGAGGTGTAACACTTTTATTTTAGAATATATGACTAATGAGCTTTGCTGCTTAGTATGTAATTATATGCATGTAGCTACGGATGAAAGGAAAGGAATACTTTTGAATCAAAGAAATAGTAACACAGTACAACCTACAACCGTGCCGTATTAATTCAGTAAAGAGAATTGTATTTCAGAAGCTTAGATTAATCATTCCCCTAGTTAAGATGCAAACTATGCAAAGAACTCGTAACCGGCGGTCCTGAATGACAAAATGATGTGAATAAAGTAAAATAACTTTGTAGGGATTGTAGCAAGTGGCGTTCTTTAGCCTCTGCCTACCCCTATGAGAAAAGCGCGAGATTTTATGTAGATTCGTCTAATGTGTATCCCCTTTTCGCAGATTTTCGTAAGTTTAACAAGAAAAACAAAAAAAAACTAGTTTGTTTAGTTATATTAGGATAGAGTTAGGGCTTGTATCCGTATAAAACTTGGAGTGTATTTATAATAAAGATAAGATATCTTCTAGCTTAGATACAGTAATAATGAATACTATCGTATTTATTTATTATAATTTATTTATAGTTAAGTGCAAATTATATGCAGATAACCCTATACACGTCATTTTCGCGATCATCAACTAAATGTTTATAAATAATGATTATTATAAATGTATGTAGGTTAGTCATATTTATTACGACACGCTCCACCAATGACGTATTATACTATAATTTATTTTATTTTATCAAATATAGAAATAAACAAGAATTACACTGTTTAAAAGCCAATGTGTACTCAGGTACAAATACATAAAATCATTATTCATTAATTTTTCCCATACATGCCACTTGGTACGATCTCTACAAACTTAGGTACGGAAATGAATGTGATTCAGAACTCAAAATTCGGTTATTAGAATATCATCTTTTAATTTTGACAATTCGGTATCTTCCTAATCGAGTTTATTATCCACACTTTCTGATGTGTATGTTCTTCAAGTAAGTAAATCAAACACCATTGGGTGGAATTTTTTGAATGAAATTCATAGAATCTCTACTATACACAGATCAATTAGCGACGCATTCAACACGTTCAATGTATATCACGACTGGAGATCACGATAAATGGTCGTGACAATTGATTTTGTGATTCCTGAAAATAATGTATTTGTGTCAACAGTTTGGTCTCCGCTTCTATTCCTGCCAATAAACCTGTCGCTCGATTCTGTACAATCGGTTCTATCGAGCAGCAACAGTTTGACATTTCAAATGTATTGTACAATTAGTACCTACAATGTCCACTAGAGGCGCTGCACTCGAATGTTAAGAAAACGCTTTCGGAAACTAAAAATAGAGGTATAGACACACGCTAAATCTCATTTTTTAAGAGTAATAAACCATGGTGTTGTTGTTAGAAACTTGGAAACAATACCAATGGAAACACTCACACCCTTTAATCGGATCTTTGATAGTTTTTATTAGTAAGAAAGTAACTTTTATGGTGACACAGGACTGTTTTATAACCGTATCAATCCTATTAAGAGATGTTTAACTACTTTACATAAATATTAGCGTTTCATTATTCTTAGAAATATTTTTCTATTAACGTTCACGCAAATCAAGCTATGTATATGTATAAGGTTCAGAGAACTCTACAAATAGAATAAAGTATTTTTAATGGTGTGTAAATAAAGCCGTTTTGTTTTAAATAGATGTTTTAGAGGCGCTTGTAAGCTGTTACAGTTGCGCTCACCGATCTGTGATTAATATTTTCTGGGTTAAGCAACCCTTTGGGTAATCATTCTAAAGATGGGTGGCCGCTAAGTGATATTCGAACTGAGTGTCTCCGTGCTTTGGAGGACACGTAAAAAATCGGTACCGGTTATTTTCAATTAAGATAACAGTCGCTTAGCTATGTCAGAGGCCTTCGGGCATCTCAAACAACTAAGACACTAAATTGTCTTGAAACCATATATAAGTACCTATAATAATCTAAAAAATAAAAGTTCGAGGAAAACGTGCCATTGTGTGTTATTAAATGTTTTAAGTTAACACTAGTTTGGGATGTCCCATCATAACATTAAGTACATGGTTTTCCAGATTTTTATACTAGTTAGCTAACAGGAAAATATTCATTTTGTCAGTATTTTAATGTGCTATTTTTATTGATTTATTGGTACAAGTTTATGGCATGTTATAAATCTGAAATAGGTATAAAAACGTGTATATTTCTTATACCCGTAGAATAATTTACGTTTGTATGTACTTTAAATGTGATGATAGAATAGTCATTGAAACTTTTCTAGTTTTGTATCTTAATTTTCTACATGATAAAAGATGTACACTGGTTTGAACCGACTTCTTTTCGAACCTTATGATATCTTATTTGGCTAAGGTAGAGTATCGATAGAGTACCGGATTTATTTATAGATAGATATGAGATATACTGTCTCTATGACGCAGTCGGTAGTATAACAGACTGCAGATTTTTTTCGGGATTCAGTTTCGATGTCTGGCAAAAAAACTTTTCGTTCAATAACCGAGCAAAGAATTATTGGTCTTTTCTTATACTTATATTTTAGAGTATTTTTCAATAGTATTCCGGAGTTTGGTAACGTGCCCGGTAAATAGCAATAAGCTAACACCCTATGAAACGGGTCTGAAATTGTTAGTTGCGAAACGTAGGTGTATTTATGTATATATTGTGTATGTATAAATAAATGTAAGATATAAATATGTAAGTATTTAGATGTTTGTTTATAAACAACCAAGGCAAATCTTATCAGACATGGTGTTGTTGTTTTTCACGAAATATACGTAGTTACGCACCTGACTTTTTAAGTGTGACCGTATTTCACCGTATAGGTACCAAAGGTAAATAATATACCAGAAAACATGTTTACATACGACTTTATTTCACTGATTGAGATCCGTTAACTGTTCGTAGAATTGTCGCCGACAAATATCCAATGGTATTTATTATGTTTGCTGTAAACATACTCGGTAAAATTCGTCTAAAAGATTGGTTCAACAACCGATTTATATTATTTGTCTAATGATGATCGATTAGTCCCCAACCTGCATTTGGTCAGCGTGGTGGACTGACTAGGCCTAACTCTTTTATCATTATAGGAGGAGATCCTTACCCAGCAGAGGGACAATAATGGTTTAAATATATTATTATTTATTATCTCGTGACGAGATCGTCGATGGTCTTAACGCTAGTACCGTAATTGGGTTCAATAGGATTCTCCAAAATCAACTCCCGTTGAAACTGTTTGTCTGCCTAAGGTTGGGTACTTTGATTAAGTAGACCACGGATTACAAAAAAATATATACGTCGTTTGGTAAAATGTGGGTTTTATATACGTCTCTACATATCCTTATAGTCAATAGAGGCGTGACTTTGAAATAATCTCAATGAATAATGAGCTTATCTTTCAAGATATTAATTTAAACTGAACCTAGTTCTACATATAATATCATTACACTGTCTCTCAGTCTGGATGTTCCCGAGAAGCAATCCATGTGCTCAACTTATAGCTTTGAGTGCTTTCACTCGCTTCACCGCTACACTGCAGTTGCAATGCCGCCCGCTAAGTTAAATGAACGAATACTCTGGTTACTGTCACCGTTTGGAAATATTCGGAATAATCAAAAAAAAAAAACAAAAATATTTTATTATATTTTATAATAATGAAATAGATATAGGATACAATCACTGGTAAATGACACTAACGGTAAAATGTAATGTATGTAACGTGAGCAACTTTTCAATGAACCAAAAAAATATGTTTGACTCTAAATAGTAGTAAAATATCTTTTTTCGATTTCGTTCTTACTATTTTCGAATAAGTACATTAAATCTTCATGAAAATATTTTCTGGTTATATGAAATGACGTGGCTATCTTTTTGAAGAGATAAATAGTTCATTAAATTTCCTATACTTAAAATTTTGATTAGATGTTTCTATGCACGTCATCATACCGAATCTTTCAATTTTACGTCATGAAACTTAAACGACAATAGCTAAAACAGGCAGATTGACGCAAGCCGCCTCTTAAATGGACCCCTCCTTTTACCTTTATAGGTCTTTACTCCTGTAATATAAAGATTCAAATAGATAGAACAAATATTTTCTGCATAAGAAGTACGTCATTAATCCTACTTTTGGAGAGACGCGAATACCAAATGATTAGTAAAGTTTTTGCTTAGTTTATTTTTAGACCATAATTAGTGTAAACATGTTAATGAGAAAAGCAAACAACTCAATATAGGTTTTTTGTTAGGTTGCAAACAAAATACTTGCCTAATGAATAAAAAGTTTAAGTAATTCGTGGAAACAGCTAAAGGATATAATATCAGATAGCTAGATGGAAATTTGGCAGTTGTCTTCATACATTTTCCGTCGATATATTTAACACCGTCACGACATTTGTTGAGATTATTAGGTTTCCGCCTGCAGGGTTTGCTTGCATGAAATTTAATCCCATTCGGGGCGAATTTTCAAAAGCCTTCCCTTTTTAATTTATTTTTGTTTTGGCTGTGCGTTTTCCATCAGTCAATCAGCCACTGAGTAACGGAAGAGTTTTTTATATATTGATAATAGTAGGTACAACTGAATCTAACGAAGAGGAGAGGCTCTTGCTTAGCAGTGGGACACAGAAACCGACTTATCAAAAAAAAAACTAACAAACAGTCAAAATATTTTACTGTGACATCAACTTCAGTAAGGTATTCGAGTAATTGATGTTGTAGGCCGGTAATTGGAGGGCTCGCCTTTAGCTACCGACTACTAGTAATCACGAGAGGCGCGGCAGACTGCCTGGCTACTGCATACATATAGTATAACTATACCAACTAGATAATTTCTGTTAGAACTGCAGTTTCAAACCTGTTGGCCGGTTTTTCCTAGTTTAAGCGTAGAAATGTGGCTGTAGGATAAAGAATGTAGACTTAGTACGTCCTTTGGTGGTCGTTGAAGAAAATAATTAAACAACATCTTGTATACAGCGCGGCAGCGTTTTAATTATGATAGATTTTCCTTAAAGTATTAGGTAATAGGTATAAAATATTAATTTAAAAAAAAGGGAATCCACAAACGAAGCTTGGACCAGTATTTTGGGTATTTTTGAAGTTAGAAAAGCCAAAAAGTGGCCACTATGTAGAAACCAGTTGGCAGACAATTGAGGAAAACGAAGTTTATTTTATTAGAACCTACTTAAGTAATAAAATAATTATACATGTTGGTTTTCTTCAACTTATAGGCAAGATCAGAACAGTCTATCCGCTAGATAAGGTGATAAGTGCTGTCAAAATAAACAGTCTAAATCTGCGTGATTAACTAACATAATAATATACTTATCCGTGGGTCGTGAAATATTCCTATGAATTCCAATTAATAATAATCAGAGAGTCAAAAATGCATTAATCAATATCAATGAAGCAATAGGGTTACAAAATAAATGACGTTAGTTACTGCATTTTGGGTTTTCCCGCATTCACTATTTGGCAATACCTTGGTATTTGACGTATTTGTATAATGTATTGTATTACATTAAAATCTTTGATATACATAGTAGGTCTATACTATTACTATACTATACTTGTGAATCATTCTTGAATTCGTATTATTATGTTTTAATAATTGTTATAACTTACTCATTGTTGTAATTGTGTATTATCAAAAAAGTTGTAACAGTCTCTTGTTTTATGCTCTCTCTGTGCTTTTGATTCGAGGTAATTTTTTATCGAATATCTAAGAGCTATATTACCAGCCCTACCTATATTACCGTACTTACCTATCTACTCTCTTGCATACTATACTTGCCGAAGTTTTAAAGTTTTATAGGAAGGTCTTGGAAATCGGTGTTTGGGTGGAAGAAATCTCTTTATAATAAGATATTTTCTTCAATACTACGTAGTACTACTTCTTAAATATTCTATTTGTAAAAAGACTAATTAAACAACACGTTTGTTAATTATAAAAAAAACCCGTCTGACTGTCCTCAAATACTTAATCACAAAACGCGAATAACTAACTGGTAAAATAAGTATATGTTATAATCATAATATTTTTCAAAACATACTCTCAAAGGAAGCAAACGAAATTTATTGACAATACAAGTTTCCAAACCGGAGATAGTATATTTTGACCTTTACAAATCGCTATGTAATGTTAGCTCAGCATGAATAATTAAATGTATTTATAGCCTAAAAGTTGTTGACTCAAAGAATACGTGTATGTAAAAAAATAACGACAAAAACTGTCTAGTGGCCACGATGATAGCTCGTGCAAAGTTTTTATGGGCTATCCCAAAAACATATAAACATTTTTTTTTTAAGTGTTAGAAATAGACTCTGAATTGATTTAAATAAATTAAGCAATAATAAAGGCCTCGAGAATCTTTGATCCGATATCAAACAATTTGCGAAGCTAAAGAGTGCTATGATTTTTAGCAATTATATCAATTTCATTTTCTTTTTTACGACGATGAGGTAGGCTACGAAAACGATGTTATGACTTAGACACATATCTAGAATATTAGCGTGAAACAGCCAATGCCAGGAAGAAGTAAAAGTCTTGAGGCAGACCTTTGCTGAACAATGGGACAGCTCATGTTCATAAAATAAATAGATTCTTTGCCCTTTGGAGAACGAATTATGTCAATAGAAAGTATCTTATTGTGTTCTGTAACAGTTACATAAATTTTTTTACATATTGTTTATTAGTCATTGACTACCAACCTTTTTTTAACAATCGATCTCTTAAATTGTTATTGTCAAGAAAGTCATCGCCAGACAGGTTCATCTTTAATATTACAATGTCATTGAACCCGAAACAATAGGGTCTACACCCGCGAGATAATTGACGGAAAGTCTCACTTCCGAATATTACTTCAAATTAAAAGGAAACAATGTTTTTCCTTACCTAAAATGCAACAATTAGGATCACTCGGTATATAATTTACTTTTCCTTAAAGATCTTTGATTAAACGCTAATTATGTTTGGGTTGAAATGTTCTACGGTTTTTGTCGGGGCATTCCCAGTAACAGTTTGGACTTTACAATTACGAAAGCTCGCTGCAATCTGTCAAGAATCAAGACATATAACGCAATCGCCATTAATTCATATTTTGAATGCGCTAACAACTAGTCTGTTTCCTCGTCATGTCTATACCACTGAACCGATTTGAATGATTTTTTATAAAGATAGTCTGAGATCCATGAAAGGATACATTATAGTTTTTTCCTAGAAATCTAAAGTCAACGAGAACTATGGGAGTAATAAGCTACATAATTTTAGACCAGCGGCCGGAGTCAGGGGCAAGAGCTAATGAATAAAAAAGGCAATTAGATTGCACAACCCTAGATCTAATCTGCGTATCCGTTTTTAATGTCACAAACTTTTTTGTGATACATATTGTACTACTGGCATTCAACAGTACCCTCTAATTTTAAACGGTAATCAAATACAGTTGTATCGGTTAATCGGTGAACGGTTTAACACACATAATTGCGGTACAAGTAACAACATATCGTGGACATCTTTCTTTACAACAACAATTATTATTTATACTTTTAAAGATTCAATTAATGAATTGATTCGGTTTTTCGTTTGGTTTAATTTCCGCTACTGTTTAATTTTCGTATGTTTTCCTTTTCACATGTGTCTTTCTTTATTTCATTCGGTCAATGACCTCAATTCAGTTTTATTAGGCTTTAATGCCGCCGGAAGATTTTGATTTCCTTTTAATTACGTTCCTCTACTGACTGTGGCAGTGACAAAGGTAAATTATTCAGAAAATACTAATATAACTAGATATTTCCTCCTAGATACAAAACGGAATTAAGTATCTTTTTATGGTTTCTACATAGTAACAATCTGTATCTAAACGATCTTCATAATTAACATAGTTGGCATTGATTTTATCGAACACATTAATATATATTAATTAATTATAACATGAATATTGTTTTCTTGACCTAAGACTATCTATGTATCTTTTGTATACTCTATCTCTTTAATACTTTGTCGCTTTTCTTGATAAAGATACTAGATATACATACATATGTACATGTACAAAATCACGTCTTCTTCCATTATAACGACGATACGCTAATACGTTATAGGTAAGGAAAAAAGATCTGAATACAAGAAAAGACGGCCCTTCTCTTTTTCAAGTCTATTAAAAGAGAAATGGGCTGGTACGATATTGCTATATTTTGTTTTCAGCCAGTACCATAATAAAACGCACGATTTTCATGGCATTTACAACGATACCATAAAAAGTATATTTCCTCATTCTAAAATTATAACTTGCGATGTCGTCCCTCGCCACGCTGTAGTAGATAAATGAAAAAATACACTACCTAATTGAATTAATGCATTTTTTAGATCACTTTGGCTTCGTACCAGTGATTTTAAAGAACTAAATTACTTCTCAACCATTCGCTTACAGGCTGATCCGTGACGCTAGACATTTTTTCCACTATCAGTAAATCACGCTTATTCTTATTGATTTTTACTAAGCTGAAATATTTTTTTAAATTAAATAAAGTTAGTACGACCAAATTCTAATACCTGTTGCATTAACACGATTTCAATATCTTTTTGTTAATAATTGCTTGCTTTTGCAAATGCCCGCCGTAGTGTGGTCCATAACATCACAGATATAATCCGTTTTCCTGTGTGGTAAAGTAAGTAGGTATATCCCCGATCTTATCATTAATGTGAATGTCCTACGTAATATGAATACCATGTAAGCACAGATAAAGAAAAGACAGAGGTCTCGCAACGGGGCCGCAATCCACAACAAATCGGTTCTATTAACCGTGCCACCGACTATTTGCCTAACAACTCTTAAAATATTCAAGTCTTGCGCCAATTTTATTATCCAACGAAGGTTTTCAAGCATTTCATGGAGTTTTACCTCTAAATTATTTAGTTCTAAATTGTAGGAGTTTTATTTTATTTACAATGCACTTTGTGTAGTGAAAAACGGAAATATCAGTTCCGGTGTCGTTAACCTTCTTGTCCGATTTAATTCGGTTACACTGACTTTTTGTATGTAATCTTCGATCTAATTCGAGCTTGTTTGCTTTGGCTATAACCCCTTTTATTCCTCACTAGCTGACCCGCGCAACTTCGCTTGCGTCACGTAAGAGAGAATGAGTCATCATTTTCCCCGTTTTTGTAACATTTTTCGTCACTACTCCGCTCCTAATGGTCGTAGCGTGATGATATATAGCCTATAGTCTTCCTCGATAAATAGGCTACCTAACAGTGAAAGAATTTTTCAAATCGGACCAGTGGTTCCTGAGATTAGCGCGTTCAAACAAACAAACAAACAAACAAACAAACAAACAAACAAACAAGCAAACTCTTCAGCTTTATAATATTAGCATAGATTTTGTTATTAACCCAGCGTTTAATGCTTATTATTACATTCATAGTAAGTTTTGGTATTAAATGTGTTGTTTTGTTGCACTATCTGGTTTGTATTCATTCATATTTAAATACGACTAGCGTAATGCTTATCGCTCTAATCTCATGATAATTCATGATTCACGATTTATTTCATCACAATTGGAGCAAGTAAATACGCACAAATTAACACATACAGAAAAATCGTGAAAATGCTAACGATAACAAAAATTAACATCTGGAATAGTATAATATTTTCAGCTATTTAGCTGAAAACTACTTATATTCTGAAATATCACTTAAGTTTACAAGTAGAGACCCTACACCTGAGCTCTCTACTACCCTTTTAAACCATAATTATTACTATGTATTTCTTTAATAATAAATTTGAGACCATTAACACAATTAATATGAAGAATTACCACTAAATAAATCAGTTAAGTATCTATGTACAGTTGGTTACTGTTAATCAATTAAACGGTGACTTTTCAAGTAGTAACTTAGTAAGTTATGTACTTGCCCAGTGCTATATAAGGTGTACTACGACGCATTCCTATCATAGGATTCTTTTTGGTGCATAAATATGTGTGTCAATGGGTTTCTGAAGAACTACTAGTCTGATTTAGTAGTACACTTACTAAGCACTGGTTCGCCTTCATATCTAGTATGTACACACTTTAAATATGCATATTAGGAATGTGAGATCCCTTAAAGAAGCGAATTCAACTTTTCCCGCATTATATTTATGGTCCTGTATGACAAATGATGTAAAGGAAGTTTGTAAGAATCGTATCAAATGGTTTTCTCTGGTCTCTGCCTACCCTCATGGGAAGAAGGGATGGTTTTATGTATGTATGTGGATGTATGTATATATACTCGTACGTAAATCAATTTCTTGCGGGCATATTTGCATAATAATCTTCATAAATCTCAACCATTGCTCATCTGAACACTACCAACTTCTAGAATTTACAAGTTAACCCTAGTGGGTCAAGTATTTTGGGTACCGCGTAAAAGTAGGGCACATACTTCCATATCTTAGCCATACGCCACTGCTAGCAAACTTATGTAGAAAAAAATTGTCGTTTGGTACTCATCATCACGTTTTATTTCTAAACGAGACTTCATCAGTTGTAAATGAGTTGATTATTACTTTAGCACGTGTTGTTTTATTATCTAGTGTACACCGTATAGGAAAACAATAACGATAAATAATATGCGGAAGTAAATATAGATTAGATCAGTTGTGAAGCACTTGCGCGGAATATATGCACTTCTGCAATTGACAAAAGTTTAACAATAATGTAGAAGAATCTTCGGAAAATCGTAATTTGAATTGGTAAGTATTTATATTGTGAATGTGTATGATAAAAAACTCTATCTTCAAAGGTGCTAAGACTACTTTTTTGTTTCTTGCCATGTTTAATACATTAGCTGTAGAGCTCTCGGCTCGGGTATATATAATAGGCTTACTACTCTACAACCAAACAAACTCAATCACAACCCAAATTTTCAGTACCTAATTCTGTGCTCCTTAGCCTCACTAAACTTGGTTAATCTTTCAACCTTTAATACTCTACCGTGTTAAGTATTCAAAGATATAATAAGTATACATTCTTTGGCTACAAGTTGTAAAGTTGCTAACGACGCGTGATGAAAGTGCATTAACATTAACTTATCGCTAGTCGTTTTTATCTGCTAGTTAAGGCCAAGCTAACACTCATTTACAATGTTTATTCAAAACTTGTTCGTAATGACTACACTTTGACACGATGAAGAAATGTTAAATAGGTTTAAGAGGATTAGCTTCTGTCATCATTAGCTAATGTTGAGGAAGTATCAATTAGACTGCTTGTTTAGTTTTATAAAATAAAATTCTAGTTAATTCCGTAAATAATATACAACATTACAGAGATGATATCGATCTTATACCAATTTAGCGTCTATAAAAGATCAGGCCGATGAGAGTGACCTATGAGACAAATCGATTTAAGATTAGTAAAGAGTTATGATGAGTGTCTCGTGATTACGCCACTTAAGGCTGAAAGCAGAAACGTCTCACAACATTATGTAGCTCCTAAATAAGTCTTGTCTGTATGACTGCCTTCATCACTTTGACGTATATCGTAGCAACAGTACGCAATTCTCTACAAATGTCGACTAACGACAACCGGCTAGCTATCGAAATAAATGTACGACATTCGGTTCAGCGAGTCTAGTAGGCGTCATAGGAACTATTTTGGCAGTACATAATAAATGTCAAACTCTCAAAACTCGATGGTTCCGATTGTACAGAATCGTGCTTCTGAAACCCTACTAAACATAACTTAAAATTAAATGGATTTTCTGCATTGCTCGTTCATCCATTATCTAATGTCATACTCTATGTGGTACGACCACTTAACAGCGTGGAACTTTTCGCGTGGCCCACTTCCATCGATCGGACGCTTTACATCCATATAAGTGAACTGGTATGCACACAACACTCACGGCTAAGCAGGTTGACACTACATGCAGTTTCGTTTTTACGTTCGCTTACGAAAACTAAAAGACGATTGGGTAAAACTTAAAATTTAAGCTGATTATATTGTGTACATCCTACGTGGAACGTTTATGGAAGATTTCTGCAACAAAGTTTCGAGGTGACTCCCCAAACTTTTGTCATCACTCGTCATGAAAGGAGTTTTGTAGTTACTTAAAAGTATACATTACTAAAACTTAGTTTTGTTTTGTTAACTGACTATTAAATGAGGGTTAATAAAACACTCGACAGTTGTAGCACTATATGAGCAAAAGTATTTTGTACATCTAAAGTGACTAATGTTATTGATGAAAATAATGAAAGGGTTACTCATTCCAATAATCGCAAAAGAGTTATACAATAATTATAAAAGATATGATATTTTTAATTGTGGCATAGGTTTGTTCTTATTCTTAAGATTATGACACGTTTTATTTCCACAAATTATTTATTTATGATGCCAGTGAACGGAAAATGCCTGGCAGCGGATTAAGGACCGGTTGAGACTTACGTCGGAGTAATGCGAATTCTTTCATAATAATCGCAAATAGTTTAATATTCAAGCCTTAATCATATGTGGAGAATTACTCACTGGTTTAATTCCGTTCGGTTTATTATGTAAACAAGGTTAAATGATAATAGTTCTTAAAGACAATTAAAAAGCAATAATTTAATATTTATACTCGTATATGATTATTTAATGATATAATTTTATTACTTTATTTTTGATGACAAATTGAAAGTTGTATACGCGTTTTACTGAGATGTTCGCCTCGGTATTACAATTGCACTTGTTGTGATCAGGGTTCGATTCTCATTGGTATCAAAAATACACAAATATTTATAATAATTGATTCACTATTGAAGCCGGAGGACACGACTCTCGGCCAATAAATTGTAATGCTATCAGTAAAATTTATACTAAACTATTTAACAGTAAAATGTTTGCTGCGTCGTGTTCGCACGTCGATAATTTTATACACAATTTATGCACATGAATATTAATTAGAACGTCACAATTATTTTATCTTACAATGTCTATCGGAAAGTTTTCGTGCTCGCAATATTATAATAGGACAAACCACAAAAACCTCTGCACACGAATATTACGCAAATTTTTGATTGGCTATTAGTTGCGACAGAGTTTTGGCTGCATAATCCAATTTGGGGAAACCGCAAAAGTGTGAGCCACAAACTAAAACAATATTATAACGCAAGTGCTCGTCACGCTGACGATGGTCACACATAATGTTCGGAATGTTTTAAAAGTAAATAAAACAAAGCGAGTACCCACCTCTCGTAGAAAGCGGCACATTCGTAGATTTTCTCAACAAAGGTGTCCATTCGGATGCAGATTCGCCCTGCTTACCCAATGACACTGAATCTAATGTACATCTCGTCAAAAGTACTTTAGAAAACAAATTAAAATTTAGCATCTTAAACTAGAACTCACACGAACACACTTTAGATATTATTTAGTGTAAATAGTCCTGTTATATTCTAAAGGGTTTAATTTCAAAGTCACATTGGTACGCTCCTGAAGAGGTCGCGTGCTTCACTGACAGTGTCCAGCAAAATTATGCAATTAAATAATTGAAATTACTGTATTCATTGATAAGGGAGAAGTACTTAGTGAACGATAAGGGCTATTCTCACAACACAAATAAATCATTTGTTAAATGGTAGTGTAATTTGTTTTCATATTTTCTGAGGAAGTATTAAGTTAATTAAGTAGAAAAGTAATGGCGATCGCTCTTTGGGGATGGTACTTCTTTAAATCAAATTATATTTATATTGTTCCATTCAGGTATTCCCACGTATTAATTGATTTGAAATAAATGAAGAAATTATGTAAATATTTATAAAAAAGAACTCCTGAGTAGAAGTAGTCTTTATGATGAGAATATATGTTATTACGTAATTGATGTAATGTCTGCAGAATTATTGTATAAAAATATTATGTTCAAGAACATTGCTCTACGGCATTGTGAGTAGTTTCGGTGCACATTTTAAATCAAATATTGTATGATAAAACAGAAATAGACAAATAGCATACGCCACTTATTCCAATATTGTAAATTGACAGTATATTTACTTAAATCAGATAATTAAACAATGACCTCAGCGACTTTTTAGTTGTACCTAATAATAAAAAATAAAAACTTGTGATAATACGCCAGAAAAAATGTGAAATCGTATTTTTACGATACGCAATGAGGATGTAAATAAAAAAGACGTAATATTAAACAAAATGTTTTCCTAAAACCATTTTCCTACTTCCCATAGACACAGAGAGACAAAATTTCCTCTAATAAAAATCACAATAATCCTCATACAATGATATAAATGATAGGTTTTACTCATTTTTGCCCGCGATTCCATATCCGTGGAAAGATTTTCCGAGTTTAAACTGTGCCGTCCCTATATTAATCCAGGTTTTAAACTACCTGAGAGCTCATCAAAATCAAGTCAGTAGTTATATATTGCAATAAAGAGAAAGAAAGAAACATACATCACAATTTTTTATAATAAATATTAGAATTTCTTGAACAGAGAATAGCCCAAAAACATTGGCAACTTATGTTTACAGTTGTACGGAAAAATACTTACCCCGTATCGCTTGTAAACAAATAGTGTGGATAAACTTGACACCGATACAATAATGAGATACCAGTGATTAGCGTTATCTTTAACAAATATACAACAATTTGTGGCCACCGTAATGTCCTGCGATTATTCTAGAATGAGTTCAAAAGTTCAGACAATGAACTCTGTGAGGTTATGTCCTATTGTTTCTTTCCTATGTCATTTTTATTATTTTTCTTTTTTACTTATTCATCCTTTTCAATTATCAAGATTATGATTACACGTAATTAGATGGGATTAGCAGACGGTAGTATTTATTTACTTTTATTAAATTAGGTGTTTAGAGTAACTAGTAGATAAATACACGTATTTTTAAAGTAAGTTATCTTCTTTTTCTGGGTTTTAACATAATAAGGAAAATGTTTCTACTTTAAAATATAGGAAATCCCTAAGTACCTACTATACCGAATACTAAATGTCAATAGTACAAAAATTGATGCGCAAGTATAATTTGCAATTTTGCGAAACCTTTAGCTTTGCATATTTTAAATTTTGCAAACTTGTACGATTGGAAATTGTACTGTCAACATGAACCAATTCTGAATTCCACATTGCCATTCTTCTAGCACATTTTCTCTGTCCTTTACTTGAGTAGTACTGTTTTAAACTAAAAATGAACATAATCCTGATTTTAATATTTATTTCTCAAAGCTATGGGGAGTCTTTGCAGCCAGCTATGATAGCTAATGTCATTCAAGCCTATAACTTTCCTTCAACAATTATAGCAAAACTTTGCTGGTCGCCTCGTAAGTTATTAATATTGACAATAATTTTGACACTAGGTACTATCACGCCTTGTTCGTTAGAGGCAGACTATATTAACTAACGGTTCTTCCTACAACCTTATTACAGTTGTTCAGCTTAACAGTAATTAAAATATTTAACGTTGTTTTTTATTTAAATGATATGAAAATATCCTTAAGCATTAACAACTGCACAATAATTTCAAATCGTCTTTTAAATGCGTTCTCATGAACCCCTAACGGTTATTAATTCCAGTAATTACCTTAACCATAAAACATTCGTTTCAGATCAGATAATTGAACTGTACAAAACCCTTTCTGAGGAAAACATTCAGATAAGTACCGCAGATGTAATCAATGAGAGCGACAAACAGTTCTTTGATATTGAGGAACACGTTATATTTCTAGCTGATCTTAATTGCCAGGATATTGGAAGTTACTTTGAAAAGGTCTGTTCTTTCACTATGAGTAATATGAAGACAAAAATGATATAATATATAGATATTTAATAAAACAGCGGTACCAAAAGCGGTAGGCAAAAAAGGTAGAGCAATAAATTTTTATGAATTCCTTTGTACCTAATATTTTAATTCCCAAAACCCTGAAACGATGATTAACAAAATACTAGCTATAGCTCTTACCTTTCGTATTGTCTTTGTAAGAGATACTTAACTGATTAATATAATTTATGATAAAGTACGCAATAAGCAAATACTTAATTTAAAATTAGTGGTACAACCCTCGAATATTCAGTTTAACCCCGCCTCGCCTCATTACCTTGACTGCTTGATAAGATATCTAAAATTTATGAGGAAAATCTTGATGTTTTGTAAGTTAATTATTAATTTCCTTCTCGGAAAACAGATGTAAATTAAACACAAAGATTGCCCAGTTTATTAACCTTTTAACATTTTCACCTTTTAACTTTAAAGTAAACTACGTGAATACCTTACCTTATTACACCCTTATTATAAAATTATACCTTTGACTTAATAAAAGACTAAGACTATATATATTATATTTGAGTAAAATTTTCGCCTAATTTCTTACCTTTGCTCAACCTAGAACATAGCCAGAAATTTCTTCCAAGCGCCGTTTCGTTGGATTCTCCTCGGAAACTCTGATGATGGAAATGCTGTCGTTCCTGATATTGTTGACAGCATTGATATGTTACCAGATTCTCAAGTTATTGTTATATGGGAGAACAACAATGCGTATAAAATGCACTTCAGTAAGTTCAATATTTATGATGATTTTGCTTGTACCACCCTAATTATTCTACCTTAAGAAATAAAATAAAAATGTTTATTATCGGACAGCTTCAATAAAAATAGAACATATTTCAGCTTTATGAGTCCACTTAAGATTGTTAACTGTCACTTTTCTTAATTGTCATAATTGTCGATGTCATAGCCTTCTAGCAAGTATGATTCCAATTTTGACCAAGAACATAAAGTCATAAAGATTAACTTAATTACCAAACTAGAATCATAAATCGTAGACCAAAAAAAATAAGTTAAAACTCTGTTTTTCTGTTCACAGTTTACAAAATAAGTGCAAATAATACCTGGTTAACCGAATACTACGGATCTTGGGATGAAACAAACAGATTTCAGAAATCAGAAGACTTTTATGAAACAACATCGTTAAGACGACTCGATCTAAAAGAGTACGAAATAAGCATTTGTTATGTCTTGACGAATAATGAGAGCATCAATCATTTGGATGACAATAAGTAAGTGCCTAAAAGTATTTTTTTATAAAACCATAAAATATAGATCAAGACTGTTCTGAGACGCTGGTATCAACAGCAGCTTGAATTTTTGCTGAATTACGAAAAACAAAACAAAGTCGAAATCACAACACGGCTCTCAGTAGAGATTTGTTTATTATCACTAGCACTTCTATCGCAAGACTACTTGGTTTAGTATGTATGGCTGATTAAGGTTGTCTTATTCAATATAATATATTGGAAAAAATACAGTTTGAAGCGGTATTGTTCGCGATAATACCCTTTTACCTTATATCTTAAACTAGCTGACCCGCGCAACTTCGCTTGCGTCGCATAAGAGAGAATGGGTCAGAATTTTCCACGTTTTATAACACTTTTTACTGTTACTCTGCTCCTATTGGTCCTAGCGTGATGATATAAAATATGCCTTTTTTTCACGAAAAATATATCAAAATTATTTAAATATCTCCTAATATAACGAAGTCGCGCTAAGGCATATCCGCCATTAAAACAGTTGCCATGACAACGGAATTTTGTTAATTTAATGTCATTATGAACTGAATTTTCCCGGGAAATGCGTCATTTTCCCGGGGTAAAAAGTAGCCTATGTCCTTTCTCGGGTATCAAAATATGTCCATACCAAATTTCATGCAAATTGGTTCGGTAGTTTAGGCGTGATTGAGTAGCAGACAGACAGACAGACAGACAGACAGACAGACAGAGTTACTTTCGCATTTATAATATTAGTATGGATAGCATTCTGCTATTTCCAAGTCTTAAAATTGCATCATTGTTACAGAGATGACCACGTAGATACCATCACAAAGGTGAATTTCCCCACAACTAATCATTTGTTAGATTTCCTTAATGCTAGAAGGAAGTATGTGTTTGCCGACACTTGGGGTTATCGTGTCAATGGTACATGGAATGGTATGACTGGTTATTTAGTCAGGGGTGAAGTTGAAGTTGGAGGTAGGTATTTTTTATTTTGGTATTAAAATGCTTTACATTTCTTCAATAATAAGTTAGTTTACTCAGCAACTTTTACTACGATTACCGCGATTTTCTATCACTATCGACAACTGGCTTGCTATCGAGAAATTTTGTATATTATTAAAATCTGATCAACGCCACTAGCGGGCGTCGTAAGAACTAGTTTTACAGTCTATTTAAAATATCAGAGTTCAAACTCTTGATAAACGATATTAGAAAACCGAATGTAGAGAATCGCGCTATTGATTTGTGAAAAATCCATTGTTTTTTCAATCCTCAAATATTCATCATTTTACAAAAGACCATGTTCTATTTATGTAGCTTTTTAAATTCGTATATATTTTCACAGGATCCCCGATGTTCTTCACACTCGAACGCATATCAATCGTAGACTACATCGCAAGTCCCACACCGACCCGTTCAAAATTCGTATTCCAACAGCCTAAATTATCTTACGAAAACAATTTGTTCTTGTTACCATTTAACACTACTGTATGGTACAGCACAGTGGTACTGGTCTTTCTTATCTATTTAGTACTGTTTCTCGTCACGAAATGGGAGTGGAAAAAAACGAGCGATGATATTGAAACAGTGAGTAGTTTTTCAAAGTTAGATATGTTGTGTCAACAAATCCTGTGATTATACTTAACGATGGAGGCGCCCATAGCCAGTTCACCGGTCGGTAAACGATCTGTGGGTTAATCAACCCTTGGCGCGGTCATTCCTCAGATGGGCGACCGCGCCCTATTCGAGCTTCGGAAGTCACGTAATAAGTCGGTCCCGGCTGTTGTCTACTAAGATAACAGTCGTTAAGCCAAGTCAAAGGCCTCTCGGGCGGCTTGAATAACTTTGACACTAGATTGACCACAAACCATACGACAAGCCATAAACAAAATTAACGATGTAAAGGTTCAGTAATTAAAACAATTTCTCTAATCTACTTATTTAAACAATATTATCGTGTTGTTACAACTATTTTAAATGCCATTCAGGGCAACACAGTTTATTTGTAGGAATAATACATATTTTTTTCAGAGGGAAAAAGACGCGGGTATTCTTAGAGCCAATGTCATTGATGTCGTTGTGCTGATGTTTGGAGCCGCATGTCAACAAGGAAGTCCTTGTGAACTGAAAGGTGAACACCATAAAACTATAATTCTTAGTTTATTATTTTAAATATTTAATTTTATTATAATATTATATTACACGGAAGCACGCCACACTTTATCGTACTCATAAATTCCAGCAGTACAGCTGTCGTAGATCAATAAAATTGTACTCCCGGTTGAGACACCTGTATCCTTGGGACAGGGCTTGACTAATGCGTGACAAAATTAAAATGATGCTAGTCATATCCATCTACTTCTAAAACTACACCAGACTGTATCGACATTTTATATTACCTATCTGTTTTACAGGGTCTCTAGGTAGAGTAGTCATGCTAGTGCTGTTTCTAGCACTGATGTTTCTCTACACTTCGTACTCCGCCAATATAGTAGCTCTCCTACAATCCAGTTCATCTCACATCAAAACCTTGGATGATTTACTCCATTCCAGGATCAAATTTGGAGTTCATGATACTGTCTTCAATCGATATTATTTTTCGGTAAAATTGATTTGACCTCTTTTTCTTTATAACAATAAAGAATCTAGTATTTTCGAGATGTTTTTTTTTATTATTTTCAGACAGCTACTGAGCCTACTCGTAAAGCGATTTATGAAAAGAAAGTCGCTCCACCAGGAACTACGCCAAATTTCATGACAATGGACGAAGGGGTCATCCAAATGCGAAAGGTAAGATAGATTAGAGAAGTCGCTAGAAGTTAAATAAAAAATAAAAGGATTTGCTTATTCCATCTGCCGAGCAAAAGTCTACAGTGAAAGAACCAATGCATGTCAAACATTAAAATGAGTTATAATTGCAGGGTCTTTTCGCATTTCATATGGAAACAGGAGTCGGATACAAATTCGTTGGTAAATACTTCAATGAAGGAGAAAAGTGTGGTCTTCGGGAAATACAGTATTTGCAGGTGATAGACCCATGGCTTGCTGTTAGAAAGAACTCTCCTTATAGAGAGATGTTTAAAATTGGGTACGTTAAATTTTACCAAATTTATATCTTTAGGACAAAATTGGCCGATTGTTGTTCAAGAGTTTTTTTTTACAGAAGCAAATTGCCATTTAGAAAATTAAAAGAAGAATTCTTTGCTGGCATTTTTTCAGAACTAAACGCATTCAAGAGCACGGCTTACAATATCGTGAAAACCATCTGATGTACGAGAAACGACCGAAATGTGTAGGAGGCGGATCTAACTTCGTATCAGTCAGCATGGTGGATTGTTACCCGGCTTTACTTATATTATCCTATGGAAGCGTGCTGTCCTTGTTCCTACTCGGATTTGAAATATTAGTGCACAAGAGACAGGCTATCATACAGAGATTGAGTTGCATAAAAGAAGAGATTTAAATACTTTGAAAAACAATATCTTCAAGAACAATGAAAAAGCTTAAACATATTAGAAAATCACTATTAAATAAAATTATTACAATTTGCAATATATTTGTTCACAACGAAATACGTACACCGTTTCTTGAAATCTGTTGCCTTTAATCGTAGCTTACATATTTAATTAAATCAAATGATACCTCCCTTGTCATTAACTAGGAAACTATTAGTTGCACCTATCAATTAGTGGTCACAACCAATAATTATACTGAAGGGAATTATAGTTACCGTAAACGTGTAGAGGAAACAATGCGTTTTAGTTTTCAGTAGCGAGTAGTTTAGTTAATTCTACGCCTTCGCTGGCATTTGTGTTAAAATGAAGCTTGTAATCGTTCTTCTTAATATAATTTGCTTAAAATGTTGTCTTTGTATTTCAAACCCGAATAATGAAGTCCAAATGATAGTGGACGTTATAACGTCTTATGATAAGCCATCAGCAGTTGTCGCAAATGTTTGTTGGAAACCTCGTAAGTAAGAATTACATTTAAAAATCTAGAAAAAGATATCGTGTAATATAATAACACTACCGTGTTATATAAGTATCTACTTATAAAAGTTATAAAATTATGCTTAAACCCTACATTTAACTATTTTTCAGTTTTAAAATTTCAACTGGCTATGCTGGCAAAGGAAAGATCTATGAATGTTCGATACTTACATGAAACTAATACAATAGTGGATGCAAAAGCTTTGATATTTTCGAATCATCTAGTATTTGTAATGGACATGAATTGTCCGTCTATTAAGTATTTGTTACATCAGGTATTCTTCTTTATTATTTTCTAAACTTTATTATTATTTATAGTTGGGACGTAATGTATTTTGATGCTGTAGTTAATCTTTTTAAACTGTTAACAAGTGTTATGTTTTTCAAGGCTGACGCAAATAAGATGTTTAGCAAGACATACAGATGGCTGGTTCTTGGTAAAACAGATGTGTTTGTGAACGAATTTGAAAATTTGGATATTTTGGTTGATTCTGAATTTATAATCGCCGAAGAAGTAAAGAATGAAGGTTACATTTTGCAAGCAGGTAAGCTCCTTGACTGTACATTTGTGTCACATGCCCAAACAACTTTATAGTTGGGTCCTTAGAATTTAACTGTATTTATTTGTAGGACAGTCCCTGTTTGTCAGAACACCACTTACTTAATCAATCTACTTAGCTCTTCTTCGAACTATGTTGGCGTTGGCCTCCAGTTTCACCAAATGCAGCTGTATACCAGTTTAACTCCGACCCCTACTATTCCTTACAAATATCTATTGCTTTAGTCCATCCATACTTCATACGCAACGCTGGTAACGAATACTAAGCACCTGAGCTTTTTAAGATATCATGGATCTGATCTTCTTTATTTTTATAGTATACAAAATAAATACCAACCGTGAATGGATAGTGGAACATTATGGACGTTGGAATGCCAGTTACGGTCTCAATAAATCGGAAGATAGATCCATTTCTAATGCTATGAGAAGAAAAGATTTAAAAGGGAACCCTTTTACAGCGTCTCTGGTAATAAGTGATAACAAAACTAGATATGATTATCATGATTTAAGGTACGTTAATGTATTTTCTTTTAACCCATTACTGCTGTTAGGTTAGGAAATGAGTGCACTACGTTGGTCAACAGCGGATTGGGGACCTTTGCGTTCTTTTAAGTACTGTATTGACGAACTCTTAGGCATGCAAGGTTTCATCGTGATGTTTCCCATTTTGGTTGGTTTCAAAGCTTATATTTTTATATTCTGATCTGATTTGGAATAACGCATATTTTTGGAAGATAATGGTACATTATTAACTACAAATTTTAAATCAGTCACTTAACTTTTCAGCAATATCGATATAGACCCAGTAACAAAAAGTACTTACTGTACAATCAATAATTTGTACGAGTTTCTGAATGCTACGAGAGTGGCCATCTTCAGTGATACATGGGGCTACCCGGTCAATGGAAGCTGGTCTGGTATCATTGGAGATATCTATAACGGAAAAGCTGATTTATGTGGTAGACTTGAAATCGTTTTTATAATTACTTACTATTGCTGACTTGACTTTAAAACTATCCTGGTAATTACTGGAAACCTGATTGGAACTACTATTTGCTACATATTGCTTGTACTTTTATTACCTCTACTATCTAAACTCGAAGATTTGTGTGGATACATTTCGGTTATGCTGGATTCCAAGGTGGATTTGATCTTATTCTTATTTTTTTTCACGATGTATCAGATTATTTGTTTAATTCAATATATTTTTATATTAAGCACACCGATATATAATTATTAAGATGTCATTTCTTATATATCAGCTCCTTGATACACTTTATTTTATACAGGTTCATTCACGTTCATTAATAAAGAACGGCTGCACATATTGGAATACATTATAGTACCGGCTTCCATTACTAAGATCAAGATCGTGTTCAGGCAACCCCCTCTATCATATCAGCACAATTTGTTCGTACTGCCATTTACAACAAACGTGTGGTACTGCCTCGGCGGATTTGTTTTTATAATTACAATTCTACTGTATATAAATGCAAAATGGGATATCAAGAAACATGAAGACATTGAGGAGGTAAATCAAAAGTATCTTTTATTAAGAATCAGATTTTCTTGAATGGCTTCTTTATTCTGTCTAAATTAATAACAATTATAATTGCATACATTTGTCTTTTTGGATCTATATGGCACCAAAATCTAATGGGCATTAAATTAAGCTTTAGAACATAAAAGCTTCACTCTCTAGTCTCGGAATATACCTTTTAGAAAATTGATTCTACGGTGCTATGAAATCTATGAATGAAATCTTATTTCAGAAAATAGCTGATCAGACATGCTTGACTCCCACTTGGAGCGATGTTATAATATTTGTTCTGAGTGCAATTTCACAACAAGGCAGCTCAAACGAACTGAAAGGTAAAGGACGTCTTTAAAAAAAAGCTAATAAAATAAATATACAATTAGTTATACTTATTTTAGAGATAATTTAACCTTTTCAGGGACTCTGGGACGTCTAGTAATGTTCCTAGTGTTTCTATCCTTCGTATTTTTTTACACGTCGTATTCTGCGAGCATCGTCGTGCTGTTACAAGCTACATCTGATTCAATAAGAACTGTTACTGATTTAATGAACTCTAAGCTCGAACTCGGCATTGAGGATACTGTTTACAATAAATTTTACTTTTCGGTATGTATTCAATTACCTAAAGATTCTTAAACGTTAAATATAGATCTAATGCATCTTACTGGAACAAAAGTTTATCAACCTCGTTCGGCTTAACAAGTAATTACTTTCTATCAGTCAACTATAAGGTGATCGCAGCTGATGCACTTAAAAAAGAAATAGGTACTAGGTAATTAAACTCCTTTTTTTATAATTTTAGGAAAGTTACGCAAGCGATCCAGTTCGCAAAGCATTCTACAACGCAAAAATAGCACCAAGGGGATCAAAACCTAACTACTTGAGTCTTGAAGAAGGAGTTAAAAGACTACAGACCGTATGATTATTAAATTTTGTTGTGTTGTGCATGCCCTATAAATACTTGACTTGTTTATGATAATAACTACTTATTTTCACAGAAACCTTTTGCTTTCAATATGAATTTAGGCCTTGGATACAGAAAGATTTCGGAATACTTTCAAGAACACGAAAAATGCGGCCTTCGAGAAATTGATTACATTCAAGCGAGCAAGCCGTGGCTTTGTAGCAAGAAGAACTCTCCTTTCACAGAAATGTTTAAAGTCGGGTAAATGTTAGATAAACCAAATTCGATACTTAATTACACATTTTCATTAATGAATTATAGGAGAAATCATTGGTTGACAGATAATTTGAGTTGGTAAAAATATTATAAATTTTATGCTAGCCCTACACGTTCCAGTCTATAGGAAACGATATTATGTCCATACTTTGCCAGGTTTGCCTGCGCAAGGCAAGGTGACAGTTTTAAGCATTTTTTTGAAAAATTGCTTAAGTCTATTCCCACACACACTTTCTTTGTGCAGGTTGCACATCACGACTTTTTCGGTGAACCGTAGCGTGTATAGCTGCTATCTCAGAGAAGTATTAGGTATAACATTTGTTTACAGGCTGTTTCGAGTGGAGGAACATGGTTTGAGTGACCGAAACAACCGTAAAATCTTCGACAAGAAGCCATTATGCACGGTTACCAGTGGAAACTTCGGTTCAGTCAACATGTTGGACTTCTACCCGGTTTTACTCGTGCTTCTGTACGGAATGATGCTGGCTGTCGCCTTGCTAATACTCGAAATATTAGTCAATCGTAGACAGAAGATGAAAAGTCGTCTGGTTATGACAGAAATTTAAAGATTCTTAGTTTTAGATATGTAGTAGCTTCTGTAGTTAAGCGTGTTTAAAATATGGCCGTGAGGCTCAAAAGCATGAGTTTCTTATAATATTTTTAAAGCTTTATTGTTATATCACCTGTCACAAAATGGATAAGTAGATAGAATAATTCTAAAGACGAATTGCCTTTTATTTTTCGACGTTCGAAACTTTTCAGTTAAAAGAAAATCTTACAGTCTGTTCAGAAATTAAAATAGTTTCACGATGCATTTTTAGCCAATACTTTTTTCAACGATCATGCTTGGATCATCTACAGAATTGCTTAGTTGTAAACAGAAAAATTGAAAAGTCATGAAAATGTTCAATTAGTAGATACTTAGTGTTGTTTTCATTTTAATTTCTAACACTTTTCTACGGTACAAAAGCACATAAATTTAAAAATTAAAAGGGTAATAACAGAAGCCATAAATTCTAGCATAATATCAATAAATTATAGGTACCTTCGACTCATTAGATGAAATAAATAGACAAAACAATACCCAACACTAAATATAATAGCCAACATAATATGCAGAGATCTAATGTTAGTTAATAGATGTTCAGGTGTTATCGTTGTTAAGTAATAAGTACTAATGACTTTCTTATGTAAGATATAGCAGGATACAAAGCAAACAATATGTTTTTATTTTATTGTGACATCATACCTTTTATACCTGAAGATTTAGATGTACTCACGTTACACGGTTTACAGTGTTAGTCATTCATTCACTCATTCATGAGTCATTTCAGGGAGCGAGCCTATTGTCATATAGGTAACTGGCACGTTAACAAACTCCGGGCCGGTATAAAAAAAAACACGTATAATATATTGGAAATAATCTATAACGCTTTATAATACCCAGTGATCAGCAGCCTTATACACTACCGGACAGACCATAGAAGAAGTCAAATAATATACTTAAGAGAAAATCAATAGTGTTACAAGATTTTTGAGGAAAGTTAATAAAAATCATATATGTTACTTATGAATTTATTAAAATACCTAGATAGCTGTAATTAGTCATTTCATCATATTTTTTATCAATTAAAATACATATAGAGGTATTTGGCGAAAATGAGTAATTACCTCTCAAATATTTAGCAAGTATTTTAGAAAGATCATTTACTATATAATAATTTATATAATTGCTTTAATTCAGTAGATAAAATTGCATTAATATCTGACTAAGATAATGGTAACTGAAATCTATGAGAAATCGTACTATTTCTTAATTACTAATTAACCCTCATGACCCTTTCGCAATAATTGTAAATGAATACCTTCTTCCTAGGCTTGAGGTTTTAAAACCTCCCTACTACTAGTAGTTTTGTTACAAATTCAAACTGCGTTTAAGACATTTCAATATTAAAACTAATTCTAAATCAAACTTTATCTATCGTAGACAGGTAGACAGGCAGTCTGCCTCACCCACATAACTGTGACCGTTATCTGTGAAACTAGTTGTTACGTTCAAATCGATCACGGCTGGACTCCAGCCTTCGAGCATGATGTATAAGCAGTGAAATAGCAATTAAGATAAACACAGGCCATTACCCCGAGCATCTGTGTCGAGGAACTAGGATGCCAGTCGTGAAGGTGAATTATTTTACACGTCAATTTCTTTGACAACTGGGGTAATTTGTAAACCTTTATCCGGAGAGGAATGGAGATTGCATCGCTTTTCGAAAAGCTTAACTGGCTTTAGAGGAGTTGAAGCCCTAAGGTAGGTTATAAGTAGGTACTCTTATCACTTGTGTGTCGCCTATTTACTAAACTAAGGCCAGGGCAAGAAAGAGAGATTTAGCTATTATTCTGATTATCAATAGACTTCTATTCGTAAGTCTTGTTGCTCAAGAATATTTTTTACATTGAGTTCATGTACTTGTACAATATCAAGACACTATAACTTTGCTGTTTCCGAGAAACAATAGAAATATAACATTCTTGATCTAAGGACACAGCCTAACTGACAGCTTAGATTTAGGGCAGAGGACTGCAAAATTTTAAACTGGTCTGTTTCTAATTAATTTAATCGCAATAAGCACCAAAAAACAACTGAGTAAACGAATTAGTTCATAATATTAAATACTGTCACTAAGTTCTTTCTTTCATCTACTCTTCGATGTACTTAAGGCCTTTTTTTGTCGTAATAAGCCAGCATGACTTCATACTCTATTTAAATACACCGCGAACAATAAAATAAATTCTTGGATAATGATCGGTACTGATTTCATTCGAATTATAACTACTGTGATAAGATATGGAATTAACTAAGTATCAATCAGCGATAATGATAATAAAGATATCAAAAAATCACCCACATGAACAAACATTCATTTGTTTGATTCATACAAAGAACTTCGAAGAAATTATTGTTTGCAAGTAAAAATGTTTCTTAAAATAGTGTTAGTGGTGTTTTCTTGTGTTATTGGAATTACTGTTGGTATGTATTCTTCTTTTGATTAAAGACTGCTTTTTAAGTGTCAACTGGGTACAAAGACTGCTACTTACTTTTAACATAATTAAGTACCTACTATTTGAAAAAAGTAGCAAGAGCTAGTTTCCGGTATTCTCTTTTTTTTAATTTAAACGCCTTACACCTTGATGAGGTTGTAAACGTACCTCGGAATGTAAAATATGGTGTAGGCATAATATTATTTCTATAGTTCGCTAATAGGTTACTTTACCATAAACCACGACGATCGTAAAATGATCACTAATGCGTTTTTGCAGGCGAATGTAAACAAACGCCTGCGAATAATATTATAGAAGACCGAAATTGGAGGATTTTATGTAGTATGGTTTTCTTATTTTACTATGTGATTTCCAGGGCAGTTGAGATGCTACGCTTGCGGTTTCTCGTCCGTAGATTCGGATCAATCATGTATGACAATAACAAATGATACACGCACTGTGGACTGTAGATTTCAATATTGCACAATATTGAGACAGGATTTTGTAGTAAGTTTCAGCAGCATCTTGGATACTTATTTACAATGTTATTAGTGTAATTGTTAAATTTGAACTACGTTAATTATTACAAGAAGTAAACTTACTAAGAAAAAGTTTATTCTTCGTATTCGTTTTTATACTCTTGAAGTATTCCCTCGGGACATCAAAGAATAGCGCTCATAGTACGGAAGTTGCCTTTAAAAAACTAATTTATACCTACTTAACAACCGTTTCTTTTTTTTATTATTTTCTAGGATCCAGGCGGAGTAGTGGCCAGTTTTACGCGAGGTTGTGAACAACAACCAGATTTCCTCAACCATGAAGTGATCGATTCTAGTTTCAAAACTTATTACAGAGCTTGTACAAGTGATCTTTGCAATATAGGTAAGTTTTTATGGTGCATCCTGAAATTAGCAATTTTTTTACAGCGACTTTCCAAGTATTTGTAGACAATACCTTGATAACATCTTCAAACAAAGTATTATTTGCCCTTTTATTTATGCATGTGGAGGTAATATTATTATGTACGTATGCTATGAGCAAAGAACTAAGTTGCCGCAAAAGTAAACGACAAGAACCGAATGCGGTCTTAGTAGGTACCTATCTACCTATCATGTTACTCCAGAATATGTGAAAAGGTACCTATATCTGATAGTATTATGCGAGCAGATGCGTTCCCTAATGTCAAAATAAGTTACGCGAGTTCTTTTAATTTATCCAGGGAACACCAAGTAACCTGTTCATCAAAAAACAATGTTTTATATTCCAGGAAATGGTATCGAGTCGATAGTCGGAGGAAATTTGTCTCCACAGCCCCAGTACACAGGAGGGAACCTTCTTGTCCCAGGAACTCGCAGCAGTGCAATAACCATAAAAAATAGTCTATTGATCATGTTCATAAGTTTTCTTGTACAAAAATTCGTGTAATTGCGCGACAATGATTTTTACGTTTTATTATAATGAGCTCATATTAATTTTCCAAAATAAGTGAACAGCTCTAGTGTATTTATATCGATTCTTTAATTGATATTAAAATCAATATTAAGTACTCCCCAAAATGTAATAGTCCACTAACTATGCTTTTGTCAGAGGGTGAAGTATGCACATAAATTATTATTTGTCTTTTTTGGAGTTCCGTACACCATCACTCAATCCTATTAAATCCCAGCTAAACGTATTATTATTTAACATTGATGCATTGAGATAAATTCCGTTTTTCTTTTTATAGCAGAAACCATGTATGTTTCATAAAACATATTAAGGATCAATTGATTTTGTTTAATTTTAACCAGAACTACCCCTAATTTCTACATTGATATGTTTTAGGTACAATACTATTTATTGTCCCTAAAACATATAACTTGTACCTATCTACGGAACACCCTCTAGGTGAATCCGACTCACTTGATTAGTGTCACTTTTTTTTTATTGTTTATCATGGGTTTGTAATAGCTATAGTTACCGTGACAACGCCATTGGAGCGTAAACAATGGTTTTGATTAATACTTTTAGCATGTTCTTATTTTATGTGAAAAAATATTATTGGACGTATTTTTATTTCTGATACAGTGTTTGGAACGGAATTATGAACGGATTTTGAACGAGCCTGTAAAATTTGACAGTTTCCATAACGCAAAATGTCAATTTAGAGACGTAATAGGTTATGTTGTCTATATTTAGTAAAAATGTAATTAGTAACATAAATTAATAGTTCCGTTGGTTTAAAACCAAACATGACCACTTCACCTACCAAAACTAAACAAAAACTGTCATTGCGAAAACGTCTGTTTGTCAAGAAATCGCCGAAAGTTGGGTGCTTCGTCGATGCAGATTCGAACGATGAATTTTCACAGTCTACATCTCGCCCTATATCTCCCGCTGACCCTTTCCTAGCTCACAGTGCGAACAGTGCTAATACGAGTATAGAAGCCCCGAATCACCAAAACACTTCAGCTGAACCTCTATACAATAATGTGAGTCATAGTGCGGAATATGTGCATAACGATGATGAAAGCAACCCAAGGTGTTGTAAAACCTTCTTCAGAAGGTCTCGTCCCAAGAGCCTAGTTGATAACCATCCCCATAAAGGCGAGACACAGTCGGGCCCAGTAAGTCCTGTAAACAATTCAAACAGTGTAAGTGATCAAACCATCTGTTCCCAAACAAAATCTGAAGAAATACCTAAAGCAACTGTTAAGTTTCCTAAAAATGACGATATTAAGAAATGTTTCGAGCATTCTGGGTCTTTTGAAGGCATTAAACCAAAGAGTAAATTGTTTGTTAAGAGATTGTCAGCTGATCATTTGATATCAAATGAATCAAGGCCTTTGTATCGCGCATCATCTCCAGAGAGCGACAGGAGTAGTTCCCTGGATCGTAAAAGAAGGTAAGGATTTAAATACTTAAAAAAATTAAATCTGCTCTTAAGTTTGTATTCTTCCTTGTGCTGATATCTGTTTTCATTTGTCATTGTCTGCACTAGGACCAAGTCAACTATCACCAGGTCAGCTTCGCGCGCTGGCAGCACTGATAGTTTGGCTCGTAACTCGCTACTTGCTGCACAGGTGCTCCGTCTCATTCCTACACAGGAAGCCAGAGAGAGGTTCATTCATACTGTTACTTATGTTTTATCTATCATGTGATGTCTCTTTGTGTTTATTGTTTCTGCTTTGGAACTCTTTCTCTTCTTACTGGAAATATTTTTATGTTGATGTAAATTTTACAATCAGTATTTTATTTCAGGAACTATCTGTATGGGCGGTTAGCATCCCATTCTCTGCTTGGAGCTGCAGAATTAGAACATGTATTCCCAGATAGGGAAGTAAAAATTTTCGTTGGCACATGGAACATGAATGGACAGGGACCACCAAAGTAAGTTTCTTTTATTCATTAGTAAAATAAAAACTCAAATAAAACTTATCCAGCCAATTGTAATTGTCAATTATAAGTTAAATGAGTTTATCAAATGAACTGAATAAAAAGTTTCACTCATTTATTGCAAAATTATTTTTATACTTTACTCTTATTATGCACTCTGATTAAAAAGTCATATCATTAAAATAAAGAGGCATAAAAACTAATTCTTTTGTTTGTATTTTACAGAGAGCTAGCAGATTTCATATTTCCAAACCAAGTGAAGCATGTGCCAGATATATTTGCTATAGGCACTCAGGAGTCATACTCTGAGCGGACAGAATGGGAGATAACTATACAAGAGGTGTTGGGACCATCACATTTGTTGTTACACTCATATTATTTAGGTATGTATTTTATTCTATAGTTAAAACTATATGTATTTTAATATCTTATACATACATTATATGCGTGATGTGATCCAAGGATAATCCTTGCATACATAAGCAAAAGGTGAGGAAAAGTGTACTTTGGGCAGGTGATGTTCAGTAAGATTCTTGCTATGGTTATTAAAGTTATACTTTAAATACTGCACTGATTCAGCAACATCTTTCCTACCCATTTGACAAGTTAATGCATGTAGTTTTAAATTTAAAACACTCTAAATTAGGGCAAAACTAAATTGTATAAAAATTGCATTACCTAAACTTGACAATGAAATAGGAATTGCTTTATGACTATGCAAATAGTCTGTGTTATGTTAATTAAAACTTTATCAGACAAATCAAACAATAAATCTATGAACATTAATATGTAGTGCAAATAAGTGCAGGACTAGATAAAATATTTGTACCATGATACAATTTCTGATTGTATCATGCACTGTTTTACGAAATTCTCTCTTATTGGTTGTATAAATAGTGATTAGCTACCTGACTTTGTTATAATTAAATATATATTATTTTTTTTACCTTTACTGCCCCAAACTTGTTGGGCAAAGGTCTCCCCCAAACTCCCAACTCCAAATGCATATATATAAGTAAAAATTAAGTACATGCAAATTACTTTGATGTGGTATATTGTTTTCTATAAAAAGTGAGCAAAATTAAATTATATATGTTCTTTGAAGGGTTATGGTATATCTTATTGTGAAAACATTTACATACAACTTTCGACATGATAATGTTTTGTATGACCCTTCTAGATATTTAAAGGAAAACAACTAACTTTACCATATTTTGCAGGTACAATCCATTTAATGATATTCATAAGAAGAGACTTGATATGGTTTTGTTCCCTGCCTGAAGATGCAAGTTTATCTGTGAGACCGGGAACAGCATTTCGTACCAAAGGCGCCGTGGCGATATCTTTCGCGTTGTTCGGTTCCACGTATTTATTCGTCACAGCACATTTGACTGCCCATCAAGAAAAAGTGAAGGAGAGAGTGTCGGACATTAAAAGAATTATTAGATCCATTGACTTGCCAAAGAATTTGCCGTGCAGACATAAAAGTAAAGGTTTGTAGACTCTTGACACTTTTAAAGAATAGAATTGTCACAATCAATGAATCAACAATCATGAATACAATATAGTAGTAGTAGGTTGGTAGGTGTGGTGATAGTGCTTCCGACTGTCGACCACTAGGTCTCGAATTCAGTTCCTTTTTTATGTGTTCGGTGTTATTGTACCAGTTCGAACCATAACAACATAGCTTTCACTCCTGGGTATCGAACCCGAGACCTCGTCATCGAGAGTCGCTTTCGGTACCGCTCAGACATCAAGTGTCGTATATTAAAACTCAGATATTCATATACATTATACAAATATATTATCATAAAACCTATGGGTTTAGTGAAAAGATAAAACGATTGTACCGCGAAACACGGCAATAATTGTTTTGATAGATAGTGCATAAATCATCTGATAAATGTGTCAACGTCAGTTATATTACACGTAGGTTGATAACTTGAAGGTGAAATCTACTATGTAAATAAAGAATATGTAATTTCTGAAGCATTTTAAATAAATTGTTGTATGAGCATGAATATTTCGCAGCCAACCTTTAAAGTGGTCGTTTGCTATTAGTATTAACAACCAGCACTTTCAAAAAATTGCGTCACTAACGTCTTAATCTTAGCCTAGTGGGTGAAGACAGCGTTCAACAATAAAGCTAAACACAGCTTAGCCAACTAGTAGAAATGTCTACGACAGTTACACAAAGTCATACCTTGTTCCTTAGAAAACTAGTTATTTTAGTTAGTAATGTTCCGTAGCCTTGGTTTTGAACTATATAAAACTCCTACTTTGGGTATGTGTAATTGAGTATCTTTAAACCTTTTCTTAATTTCCAGATGTGACAAATAACTTCGACTATGTCTTCTGGTGTGGTGATCTTAACTTCAGACTAGGTGAACCTAGAGCTGCTGTTTTAAGATGGATCGAACAGACAGAGGTAAGCACTTTTAACTAATTACTTTGGTATGAGTCGTGGGCATTGACTGTTGAAAAGAAATCATGCGGGCTATGTGAAATTGGTGTCACAACACCGCATACCCCGCATATTTAAATAACGATAAAGAAATTAAAATGTTAAATTGTTAATGGGTTATGTTATGCAAAATAAAGGGTTTAATTAACATTTCATTATTTTCCTGTAAAATATTTTGTTCTTATGTCCTACCGAAAAAGCGATTCAGACGAAGTTAGTTCTCGACGACGAAAATGAATTTTCAGTTAAACAAGTATCTTGTTTTTTTTTTATAGTTTCCGCTGCCCCATCACTTGCCCCACGGGTTGCTGCACGCAGATCAATTGACTGCGGTGTTAGAAGACGGTGCCGCCTTCAGAGATTTTAGAGAAGCTCCCATTACCTTCCCTCCTACTTATAAGGTAAGGTTCAATTTATTTTACGCCTAGCTTAGATAGCAATAATTGACTATTTAGCAGTATACTAGCCATTGAGGACCGTCCCACAAGGACAACAGTTACTGCGGCTATAGTTGACCAGGAAAGATTTTGATCTCCGGATTCTTAGCATTGCGATTCACTTGCTGAACCTTTGGTGCTCCAATTTCGACGGTGGAAAGTTTGGTGCAACGTAAGCGACACGTTAATTTGGGCTACGTTACGCAGGTGTGTATCACAGCGAGCATATTCAATTGAACTTGGCGGAGGTTGAGTAGGTGTGTCGCTAGATTTTAGATGGATTTCTGATGGGAGCCCAAAACTTATTGAATTATTTATTTCCAGTACGACCCAGGCAGCCAACAATTCGACACGTCCAGCAAACAGCGTGCCCCGGCTTACACTGATAGAATATTGTACAAAGCACGTGCCATGACCGGGAATATGTCTGCTTTCTCTGGTAAATACATAAATAGGTCAATTCTTATATGTTTATTTTTGCGAGAGGAAGGTTTTTTCAGCATGCCTTTACTTTTTGTCGTTAATTATTGTTGAAAAACCTATGAAATGTGGGTTTGATGGTACTAATACGCAAATTAAAAAGTTTAACTTATTTTTTTAAAGTATAACCTCCGTCTTTCTTGAAGTTCTTAACAATACTATCACACAGACTAAATGTGTAATATCCCACGTCATTCATCTCTTGTACCAATAGCCTACGAAAGAAATGAACTATCAAAATATTGCAGGTCTTCGGCGCGTGAGCACGGTGCCAATATCAGCGGCGATCAAGTGTTTGGCGTACAACTCGGTGCAGTCCGTGTGTACGAGCGATCACAAGCCGGTGTGGGCGCTCTTCTCCACCATGTTGAGACCTGGCACTGATGTGTGAGTTGTAATATACACCTTTTCATTCGAATTCAATATTCATTATATATACATAATATTAAGTATAAAATCTTCTTCTACCTTATAAATGATTAATGGAACAATGGAAATCAAACTTTTCCATCTTGTATTTCTACAATTTATTTTTTGTATTGTAATACGATATAACACTCTCGTAAATCATAGTCATTCATAGCTTCACGATTTACAAACCGAGAAATCAAAAGTAAAGCAACAACTGCAACGACAACTAGATCGACTTTCGTTATCTAGCATTTAATTAAGTCCCAGAAACATTAGTATACATTACCAATAAGCTACCAAACGCAGCCGATGGATAACTGTCAATTTCATGCTACTCACATTTTATTATCAAATTCTTCCAGAGTCCCGCTAGCAGCAGGTTTATTCAACCGAGAAGTGTACCTCGAAGGCATCAAGCGCCGGCGCGCTCTCCTCGACCACGCGCCCGGCACGTCCGCGGTATGCAACGTTCAATAACATTAACTTACGAACTTCAATGTTCGTACTAATGGAAAATTCTCGTAATCGTCTCGACCCTTAGTACCTTCCCCTGTTAGAAATATATAGTATCATGACGCGTAGGGAATATCTTTGGAGTGTGACGTCATAGTTCTGTGTCGATCGAGTTTAGAAGGATTAAGAAATCTTATTTCTCGATGTATCAGGCACTTATAGGTGACAGTCGATAACGGTTATCAACTATCACATATGCGAACGGTTAAAAGGGTCATTGCTCTGAAATATACTGATTAGTATATCTACCAGAAAGTGACTTCCTTGCGCGTGTCTATAGTAAAGTTTCTAAGAAGAAAATTGCCCCATTGTTCCTCACATCTAGTCAGTCAGGACAGGAACATAGCTTTAAAATGTTACTGGTGATTTGAATTCCTAGACAGTTCAAAGATATTTCCGACGTGTGATGTCGTCTAGATACTAGAAAATAGTATGAAGAAAAGTCGAAGTTGCGATAGTATTTATTTTTGATCAACTTTTTCTGTGACCAAATGGCGTTTTATGCCAGCATCAAAAAGTATTGAGTTTACCAAAGAGGTTTATATTTTTGTTGTTATACTATTGTTTTACATGTTTTCAAAATGTTTTTATTTTATTAATTATTTATTTTTTTATTAATTCCTAAGTTAGTGTAAGAGGACAGGAGTGCAATGTTACAAAAGACGAGTCGTATTATTTAACTTGCTTAAATTAAATTAATTTATAAAAATGCTCAGTCGGTAACTAAAAAAGACAGTTCTAGTCAGTATAGAGAAATTCCATCAGTATTCCTTGCGATAATATTATTATATTATTATGTGGATATAAATTATTCTAAAATAATTTACTATTATAATATTCTTTGTGTATAATTATAATATTTTACAATTAGCTCGATGATTAGCGTGTATTCTCCTTCAATATTATTGTTGTGCTTCAAAAGTAATGTATACTTTGGCTGTAGCTTAGCGATGGAAGTCTGTATCAAATATTATTTGTAACTTCTAAATCCTGTTTAGAAAGATGAGCTTTTATTATAATATTATTATGATAATCATAGATTGTGTGTCGTGAAGTTCTAAAACAGTACTTAATTAAAATATTTCCTGCCTTATATCACTGTGTTATACCGTCTTATGAGATGTTTAACATTTCGACAAGAATAATAATATCTATGTTAATTAGGTGCTGTGATTAGGTAGTCTAGTTTGATGTCCATTCCAGTTACCTTTAGAACAATGTTTGATGTGTTTAGTATATTTCCTGTAATTCAATAATGCTCTATTTAACGCCTACTGTTGAATAAAAGTCAATCTTTTGCGAGATCTATCCATATTATCCCTTGCCTCCAAAAAAATGTTGCTTTCGATAATACTATTAGAAGTACGCATTACTGAATTACAAGAACTATAGTGTGTTCGGAAATCTTACTACAAAACATAACTCGTTAAAATATCTGCAGATCTGCATAATGACGTCACTTGTCACTACTATCTGTGATCAGTCGGGTCTATCCCACTAGTCCCGTTGAATTGTCCCGTGACGGGACAACTGGCACTATTTTGTCCCAGTTGTCCCGTGGCGGGACAAGTGCCTCTGTTTTGGTCGCAATAGTCCCGTTGCAGAGAATCATGGGACCAATGGGACAGACGGAAGGATCAATACCACTAGTTCCATTGAGTTGTTGTGTTACAAAAGGAACTCAATAGGACTAGTGGGATAGACCCGATCAGTCTCTACCTGATTGCCTATGCTGACGAAACGTCTGCTCATATCTTCACGAGTTGTATAGAAATCATTGTCTTGACGTTAAAATAAAGCTATGCATCGCACAAAACAAGACGACGTCCAACAATTCGTCCTTCATTTTGTAAAAACGAAGTTTTATTAACAAATTATATTGTTTAATTTATTGCTGCTGCTAGTTTGTGACTGAACGGTATTATGATACATTTTCATTGAAGTTTATATTACCAGTCATGTATGTACTTAATATAAAATTATGAAGCATATTATTATGAGTATATAAATTAGTTTGGTGTTATATCAATAATGATTGTTTTAGAGAATCAGTTATTGTAATCATGTACTTAATTAAATTCGATATGTGTGACTTATTGACTAGTCTTTTGGATGTAAGATACTGCCAAGCCTAGTATCCAAATATTTCGTATAAAGACAAAATTCTCACTGACCAATCTTAATAATCGTATTTTCAAAGAAAGCTGGTTATAAAAAAATGTCCCGATCTTAGATCGTTGGCGAAAAAAAAAATAAGTTAGGGTGTTGTAGCAGACTTGATGTTATATGTGAGATTAAAAAAAATAAAGTAAAAAAGTTGGGTGTTTAAAAATATTTTTTCATAACTTTTCGACAGTTAGTCTGATAGTTGAAGATGATTAATAAATTTGACTGTGTAGTTGGCCTAGAGTTAGAATTTGTATTGTCAATTGTCTGACTGTCTAGGTGACGATAGCTCTATGATATTGATATAGCCAAGTACTACATTGATACAATTTGGTAACAAAATATCGTGTAGCAAGGCAGGAGCACACCTTTGCAAGAATACATTTATAATTTGGTTTGTACAGGTAGATGGAACTCTGTAAATTTGACTGATGAATACGACATAATTAATTAGTACAAAGTATTATATTTAGCCTAATACATAATAATATGTATAATAATAAATAGAGTTGGGTTCAACCGTTGTCATATTTTTTCTTGTAGAGGTGTGCATCTGCCTAATAATATCGGACTCAGAAGTCCATATAAAAATAATAATGACTTACTATAACCTTTCATGCGGTATCCAAAATCAATTATTATCTCATTAGACAAAATCTAAATTCCATATTCTTCTCAGAAATTATATTAAATCAGTCTGTCTTCCATATATTAATGTTTAATTCGGGAAAGTACCCTGAAAACTAGCTTCATTGTACTTAATACTAAGAATTGTATGGTACAACGAAATTTATTATGAGTGTTTCGGCAATTTTCGAACACTTCGCAAATATTTGTTAAAGATCGAATATTGAAATATCTCTCAATTTTTTGTGACGTGTAAATTACTTTACTTTCTTTGTCTCTCCTTTGTGGATTGCAAAACTATGTGAAAAGTTGGCAGAACATACCAAAATGAAGAAGTTTAGAGCAAAGAAATTGAAGTCTTTAAACGATTCCTTCCGCGTTAAGACCTAACTTACAATATTATCGATGAACACAATCAATTTCATTGTACTATACATTCCTAAGTACAGTCACAAACACAATAATCAAACTGTACCTTCTATGAAGAGATTATCGTCGTAATACACTTGCGTTTGTGACTGTACTCCCATTATCTTGTGTAACATTCAACGTGTAAACTTTATTGAATGTCTCTTATTTCGTTTACTATTTAGTACCTGCTTTTTGCTAAATTTAAACACTTATTTTAGCTTATAAGCGGTAGAACAAAATTGTTGCACAAAGGAAAATTAAGCACATTTTCGTTCCCACTTCTATTTATTTATCAATATTTACACGAATGTAGTTTAGTATCTCGCTGTCCGGTAACTGAAGTACAATGTTTTATAAGGATTTTATATCTATGAAATACATAATGTTCTGAATGTACACATTTGATACACATCAATGGAGAACTATCTGACTAGAAGACAGAAAGGGAATGATTCTCCTTCTCTTTTCTTGTAATACCCATTATAGCACTACAAAAGTTCTGAATTTCAACTATACTTATAGAAGCGTCTACTAGATGTTTAAGCATCACCATAGTTTTGCCTGCGCAGGCTGATTTGTACCCGAAACAATATACGTGTGGTTGGTACTCAGCGCTCTGGGGTTTATGTCGTAGCACAATTTTCGTTAGTACTGTCAAGTATCGAGAGTTTGACGTTCAAAATGTATTTAAAATTAGTTCATACGACAATGGAGGCGCTGATTGACAAGAAAATATCAATAACTAGGGAGTGGTCGATAATAAACTACAGTTCACAGTTTAATTTTTCAGTTTTACCTACTACAAGTACGATGTTAATTGAACAAGTCGTGCACAACAAAAACTATTGTGATGTCTGTATGTTTAGTAAGTGCTTAACCAACGAATGTCTATCAAATGTGTACAAAGTACAAACAATAGGAGTTAATATTGCTGACGTTATTTATTTTATACAAAATAATTAGTCAATAATTATAACGCTGGAATTAGTTTTAATGTTGATGTTACATTTACATTTTAAAAGGTGACTGCGACATATTTAAAATTAATTATAAAATTATTTTATATTATAGCCAAATCAGTAGGTACATATTATGTTCATTGATATTTTAGATCTTGGAGTACTGATTCGATATAATGCAGCTAATAGCGAATCGGCTAGTACCTACTACGTTTAGGCCCAGTTTCACGTCTTCTGAATTTCTATCAGATAGGTTATCAGATGAGATTTTGACAGTTGTTTTCATACAATAACTGTCATTTTATCAATAGTTGTCTGACACATTCATAAAGCTGTGAAACTGGCCTATAAACGCCAAAGGTTAAAAGTTTGAACACAATTCTATAATGTCGTAAGTCACCTTTCAAGCTGCTATGATTTCCATTAAAAGAATAATTGTATTGTCATTATGTGAATTATATTGCTAGTCCATATTTTATAGATAATATTAAGTTGTAACTTATATAAGTCAACAAATGTTACGCTAAATATAGTTAACTTTTCCTCGCTATATTTTTGTTTTATTTTGGAACTATACAATTAGCAACCTTATCTTAAATAAATAAGGTAGAAATTGATTGTTTCTAAAACAATCAATGATTGTTTTTAAATATATAACTAATACCAAGTACAAACTCACGCAATGTAACATGCATTAAATTGAGCATTAACCAAAAACTTGCGCCCGTTTGAAAAACTATTGACAAGATTTTACTTCGCAAATTACTTAAAACGCAGTGTATACTTACGGTTCTCACGCATTGAGCGTATAAACTATAGTAATTTTGTTATATTTCATGATACATTACAGTTGTTCAAACGTAAATGCATGTAGCATTGCGTAAATATGTACGTTCAAAAGCAATTAGTTTTACTATCTATTTTGTACGTTATTATATTGCCACTCAACGCAGGCCCATCCTTTTACACCGTTGACGTCAACTGTACACCATCTCTCGTAGAACTTTGCTTCCCTAGACTTGCCAATATAGAAAGATTCCTCATCGTTCACTTGTATGCGAACCCCGTATGTCTCTTTACCTGTAAATAGAAGCAAATATTAAATATTATTATTTACTATTAAATATTGATATTTGTGCTTTATAACCACCTAGCAGTAGACATTTTTATTTACTCTGGTTTTAGGCAATACATCTTGTTAGTCGCATAATCTGAGCCGTTTAAAAAAAGTTCGTGTTAAAAAAAAAGTATGTATGTAAGCGACTACATTGGAAACATACTTGGCTGAAGTAGGTACAGATTTTTTGTAGAATAGTTCCAAATCTTTTTCCAAAAATACTTTGAATTTTATTTTTATAATTTCTACTCACCCGCTGAGAAAACGAATCCATAATCCTTAGGCATTATTTGATTTTCTCCATGTTGATACAGTTTGAAGTCACAACTTTCCACAGGGAAGACAGTTTGATCTGATTGGCGGCATAGGTAGCCGATAGTTAGACTGAAAGTGAAAAACATAATTAGAATCTTAAGCATATCAGACCGGCCTATAGCTGTACTTGTCTTAGTTACAACTCTTATTTATTGCTGTTGTGTTATAGGATTCCACTTGCTATGGAAAAGTAACTCACTGTGACAAAACAGAAGGCTGGCACACACTACCGACAGCCATACTGTCTCCATTCTCAAGGAATATGAAGTGGTATACGTAACGATGGAACGTATGCCAATCACGGAAGGGGCCTGTGAACAAAGAAACAAATGACTACCGAGTTCTACCAATATTTATTGCTTAACTTCAAGCAGAAGACAATAGAAAGACCAAAATACCACTTAATTGATCACGAACGCGAAGAGGAACGCAATTCTTTAGCTTTCGCTAATAAATGCAACGTACAGAAATCTTGTGCAGAAAAATGGAAAGACCCAAGTTGTATTGTACCTATATGTAATAGTTACAAGAAATTAATGATTACCGAAACTGTGATCCCTGACGCACGGCATATTTACTTCATGCTCCTTTCCATCTACAGTGACATTTCCTTTGATGAAACCCATCTGCTCGTAGTGAGTTTGGTGTATCCTGCGTCACAAAGAATAATTTTAACATTTCAAATAAAATTTTGAAAGGCTAAGAAAGGCATAAGGAAAGTTAATAGCAACACAGGATTTATTTTTTAATTAAATTGATTTTATGTATGTAACAAAAAAATATCACGTAGGTACTTACTTTTTAAGTAGCTTGAAGTATTGCTTAGACCACTTTTCCCTCGCCATGTCTCTGGCAACGCTCTTTGGCGCCATCTGCGTGTCGTAGTTAAACGGAGCGAAATTTGCACTCCAAGTCAATTCCATCTCTACTTTTACGATCTTTTCTGGATTGTTTCTAGGTCTGTAAACAAACAAAATGTGTTAATAAGTATTCAATTAAATATTTAAAAAACATGAACTTTACAGAAAATATTATAAGTACTTTAGTTCTGCCTTGATTGGGATTCGATTCGGACCATGCGTAGTAACTTGATGAGTTGTTATTTTTTCAATGTGGGTAAGCAAGATTTGCTTTATTGTCTAGTTAAAATATAAGTCAAAAATTTACTCACTTCATGTCACCTTTATAAAGCACCTTCCAGGTACGCATCGGTATAAAGTTGACTACTTCTAAGCCTTTGATTTTATAGTTCCCTTGTTCAATAAGGTCTTGTTCTTGGTGTGTGTCGGGAAGAAGAGGAGACAGAAGGAGTTCTTCTTTGTCTAACTGCAAAAGAAATTGAATAAACATTTCAATAAGTACCTTGATAGATGACTGAGTAAGTACCTCATGTGAATTTTCGCCAGATGGCATTGCCTAATACTTAATTATATTATCAACCTAATCATGTTTCTTTTATACATGACATAGCTAAATATTTACTAGAATAATTACGTGATTTTGGCCTAATTTACTGATGTAAGTCCATACATCAATCATAATCAATCGACATTTTAGAAAGGCCCTGATTTACAGATAATTTTGTTACTACGATATAGACTGTGATACCAACCTTCAGATATAAGAAAGCGTCGACAATATTTTTAGGTCTCCTTGCAATCCCGCAAATAACAGCTTCTCCTTCCTTTGATGCGCCATTGAAATATACAGCGTCGATGGCCTGAAAATATATCAAGTCAATACAGGTAAGTTAAGTAATTGCCTAATTTATTTTTTTCTTTTTTACTTTTACTATATTACATTGTATCAGGTGTCTTTAATCAGAGGAATACTCAGTATTTTTTTTTGATGAATTTATGTTTGCAAATGCATTTTTATCTATAACTAGCTGACCCGCGCAACTTCGCTTGCGTCACATAAGAGAGAATGGATAAAAAATTTCCCCGTTTTTGTAACACTTTTTACTCGTACTCTGCTCCCATTGGTAGTAGCGTAATGATATATAGCCTATAGCCTTCCTTGATTAATGAGCTATCTAACAGTGAAAGAATTTTTCAAATCGAACCAGTAGTTCCTGAGATTAGCGCGTTCAAACAAACAAACAAACAAACTCTTCAGCTTTATAATATTATATAGTATAGAATATATGCTTGTTGCTATGCCTCGTGAAAACCGGCCGAAATTTCAAGTCAGTAGATACCAATGTAAAAAAATGCATAAAGGCTTTAATCCCCTACAGTAAGTTATAGATAATAATCATGCAACGGAAGCTTAAAAGTTAATTCGATAAGTAAAAGTTATGACTCATTCCTCACCTGCGGGTGATCTCCAAGATAATATTTGTTTTCCAGAGCCGCATCGTGGACGTGAACCTGAACTGTTCCGTCACAACTTTTACCCACTTCCACTGCATACGACCGCTTGAGGTGATTTATTAACTAAGTAATAAAGAGAAAAATATTAGTTAATACATCAATACTTAATAGTCACTAAGACCCAGATTCCCCGTCCTAGGATGGACTTGAGAAATTATTTAAATCAATAACCACAAGCATCGGAGAAACATCTAAAGAGCAGCATAGGTGCCTTTTAAAAATACTGTGAAGTCCTTACATAGGTACTGCGATGTGGGACGCCGGGAGTGCAAGCAAAATGATTACATAACTACAAAGCTAGGTTTAAATAAGACTTAAGTTAAATAAAATGTTGCATACATACCTGCCTAAATTTTAACACTGTGTACATAAAAATGAATTTAAACCAATAACTTTTATTCTTTTGTTGGTATACTCCAAAAATTGCCGGTTTCATTTGTTTATTTAGCGTCCTAAATAACAGGACGAGACCTATTGGTATTATTGAAGAAATTATAAGGGACAACATTTTTGAAACTTAACCGGACAGAGTGACTTTTCGAGACTAAATAGTATTTTATAATATTGGTGTCTAGTAAACTATCTTATCTTGTACTGATAAATAATTAAATACATTTTGATATTGTATAAATCATTCGTGTAAATAAACCAGGCGGACTTAGATTAGCTGATTCGTAAAGATTATTCATGGGTTACCAATCGAGTTTTAATCAATGACTTTAATGATATCTCTGTGATTAGTAACGTGTTATATTTGTAAATGCTCGTGTTGCATACATGATAGCCGAACTTTATCTTTCAAGTTTTAGAAAGTCGAAGTCCTGTCTGTTCAATTTAGCCTATAGACTACATATTAAAATTATTATTAACGATTGGTCACTTTTATTTTATTGAGCAGTAAGATATCTACTGAAAGACGCTGTCGTTACCAACTAATAGTAATTTTATCCTTTGCATTAATTATTAAACTTCTTCGGTTATTTGTAACTAGATAGACATACCTAAGGTAAAAGGAAGCATAGCTAATGTTGGTATAAGTAAATGGTAAACGGTATTAAGTTACCTAATAAGATAAAAATTAACACTACCTAGTCCTAAACAAATCTTTGCAACTTTTAGTTTACAGCTGAAATTATGAAAACAGCTGCAATTTGATGTAGATAATAACAATATGTCCACACTGCAACTGCACCTTATAATTTTTATTTATAGCTATCGTTGCCAAAATCACAATGACGATATTATCAAGCCTACCAGTAGGTAATTAAGTTCATAAAGAAGGAGATCCTGTTGTTTATCATACTCTTTTATGTTTTAGCGCCAAAGTTCAATGTCAATTATATCTACTGATATCCTACCTGAGCTCAACAGATAATGTGGAAGCACGAAATAATAAAAGTAACGTACCGTCAGAGTACGTTGTCACAAAAATTGCATGTCCGTTTAACGATGATGCTTTGTAGACACTGACAGGTGGCCTATGCAAAGACACCAAGCTCAACCAAGCCAGTTTGCCAAGATTTTTTTAACGTTCGTTTTATATATAACACCACTCGTAAGGTGACTCACTATGCGTTAGGAGAATAGTACTTAAATATTCTGCTCAAAGTGATAAGCAAGCCACCTGTTAACGCATACGTAGTCTTAATATTATTTGAAGCTAAAAATTACATATTTAGATAAACTGTTTGGATGAGTCACGAGTTATTTTATAGCATATGACTTTGTATTACACTATAATTTAAGTTTTATTGCCTGTTAAGCACTGCTTATTATAAATGTATGATTTGATTTAAAAATACAATTTCGTAAGTATTTTAGCATTTATTCCAATCTTATATAAACAGCTTTTACAATAAAATGCACAATATTAAATTAAAATCAATATTTTTCGTCAACGAACTCTTTAAAGAAAAGTTTAAGGAAACATTAAACTACTATTCTAATTTCACACAGTGAAATTATCTTAATAGAACTTATAGCCTTTTATAAGAAAAGAGGAAAAAAATACGTTGACGAAAGCTCAACTATAGAATGATTGATTCAAGCATATTTGAAATAAGAATGTTTTTTTTTTCTCTGTGCAGAGACCTAAGGACACACCGATGAAATGCCTTACAGTAATACTTTTACATCAAACTGAGGATTATTTTGCTTTCATTCAACAAATACATGGAGCAAATGTTTCTATCCCCTTCATAAACTTATAATCAGGATTACAAAAACATACAAACAAAGAACACAGAGTATTACTAAACCATATAATAATGCAAAATCAATCATGCTACAGTCGTGCTACAAAATATACTATTTATTTATTCAGCGGTCGCTAACAGATGTTTGTGCACGCATTCCTCCTTGTTGATGAGATGTGTCGTCTTGTTCACGAGCTGCATCAGTGTGTTGAGGTTGTTCGACCATTCGTTGAGGCGATCTGACGCGTCCATGTTCAAACTGAAAGTGAATTGAGAATATTAGTCGTTGCTGGTTTATAACATCCCAGTTAATACTACATAGACCATATTATGCTTCCAAAGCGTATGATGTATTTTGACGTATTAGTTTTATGGACGTAGACACCACAAAAAACAGCAACACACAATTGCTGTTTACGTGTCGTCATGCGAAACGCTAATAATTCAATATTTATTTACAAAGCGTCAGTTTCATGGCTTGTTCACGGTTTTTCAAGTGTCTAATAGCCATCCTTGCTGGCTGAAAGGAATTGTATGAAAACATCTGTTGAAATTCCACCCGATAAGCTATCCAATACTTATTAGGAGGTATCACAGTACAGGTAAAGACCAATCGTAAAGCTTATGCATAGCACATTCATGTCTAAACTAATCTAAAGTACTAGTGGCAGTATCTTACCTGAAATGTACAACACCAGCGGGGCGGTCGATCTTGGCGCGAACGACGCCGCTCACGACTAGCTGACTGAGCGCCTCTTCCGTCTCAGTCTCACTCAGTCCAAGTAACTCGCTCATTCGCTTCACTGTGATGCGAGTGTAGTACATCGACATTATGCGGATATTCTGTAAACAAAGATAAAAAAATAAGTTTTATTATGTACATACTTAAGTAATAAGATTTCGTGCCATTTAGGTTGACCCGGAAAATTCCAGCCTTTTTAAAGAGTTTAAGTTACGTTGCTTGCTGAGGTTATTATGTAGAATGGTAACCATCTTGACATTAATTCCATGTAAAATACTGGTATCTAGCTGCATCCAGTGAGACTGGAAGCCGATTCCAGCATAGTTTGAAGAAAGGCTAGTCTGACATGAGTGTTCTGGTAGCTGATTATTGCCACCTGTACAGATATTTTTTAATACTTTACCTGGACCAAATCTTCAGATCCATCTCAAGTATAATTCATATAAAAGTATCCATAACTCACATGCTCCACAACCCTGTTCTTAAGATCGTTCCAGCGTTCCTGTCCTTTCTCGTCGCTCGAGTCGAAGTACGGCGTGCCTCGGAGCATCTTCTCGTACGTCGAGCAAAGAGTGTTCCACCTGATGATCTCTGGGTTGATGAACAGGCCTAATAGTTGTCTGTACAACAAAAAAAAAGATAAATATGAGGTAATATGAAATTTCAGAGACTTAGCTATTTACGAAGTAAGTCAAAAAGGAGGAGGAGGGAAGTCATAATCAATGTGTCACAGACATGAAATATCACAACTTTCCAAATAAAAGTAAATACTAAAACACAGAATAAAACTTTAGAATCTAAATGGAATTAAGATAAAAAATACTCTGTACAGGCAACACACTGAATTACATGAAAAATATTAACTCAGAAAAGCTGTGTATAGTTACAGTTATTTAAGTACATTTAAGAAGATATAAATATATTTACTTGTAGTCAGGCAGTTTGTCCAAATCCTTGTCCTCATTGACCCTATGCGTCAAATCTGCTTGCTCATTGTCATAAGGTGCCAGTATTAAAAACACCACACTGCCAATCAGCGCGTCTGAACCAGCCAGCTGTCCGAGAGCACGGAAGTGGCGGCATACAGACAAATAAGAACCGTTGTGTTGGTCTACTGCTATCATGAGGCGGTAGAATTTTTCTTTGAGTTCCTGAAAACAAAATAAATATAGGAAACTATGAGCAAATTTTAACACCTTCTGAAGATTAAAACCTCAACTACATGGATTTATACCATATGAAGATTTATAGTGTTTGTGAATCAATGACCAAACTAAAGCAGAATAATACCCAAATGTGACTTCAGTAAAAGAAATGCTGAAGTGTTAGTCAGACTTAAATAATATGGCAAAGTAAAAAGGATGATGTTCAATTTGATAGTTACTTTAAACCATCTCAGTATTTAGCTTGTAGCTACTGCCTATTAATCTAATTTTTCATAGATTATTTTGTTAGATTGAACCAAGGAAATAATGTGTGAAATAATAACTACCTTAGTATCTTCCTCATCAAAGAACTTAGTATTGATCTTCTTTGAGATAATTTGTGTGCGGATATAATCCTTGATCGCAAGGCACAGTCTCATCTGTTCCAGAATCAGCTCAACCTTTTCACGTTTGTCCATTGAACCGTATGTCTCTACTTGCAACTCTTGAATGATCTTTGCAGCTTCCGCAGCATTGCCTTCTTCTTCCCGTATCTTGGCTAGAATGTGTGTCAGCCTTGCCCTCTCAACTTCAACGTAAATTTTACCTTCCGTGATAGATCTTAGGGTCTCAATTAGTTTAATTTTTGTTTCCTTATCTGGTGTTTTGTCAACATAAGTGCAGCATTCTTGGACCATTTTCACTACAGCTTGTTTTAGCTGAGACCTGAAAGAAAGGATTATAGATTTAATATGCATTAAATAATATTTGTTTGTGTGTTCTCTCTCACATAAGCCTTGATACCATTAAGGCTATGCAAACTAAAACCAAAACTTGAATTGTTAAATATCCTAATTGGTTAAACAATTTTTTATATTATTTTTATGATAGAGCAGTTACCTTCTCTTGGACAGGAGAGTGACCTGATCATTGAGTGCAGACCAGTTTTTGGCTTCATAACATATTTGGACAATTGCCACTAAGATTCTTGCTGTAGAAGCCATATCAGCTCCCTGTGGAAATCAGATACAATTTTAATATTACTCTTGTTATTAACACCCTCTCCCATAAATAATTATTAGATATACTTATACACAAATAGAATAGTATATAGTTCTTTCTAAGAAGGGGACCTGGGTCCAGAAATCAAAAAGTAAAGAATAAAACCTCTTTAAACTTTTATGATTAAGCTCAGCTCACCAAAATGCATCATATTTGTCTTTAATACCGGTATGATATGAGGAAATCTGGTATTTCTTTGTTTAATGGTATAGAAGATTAATGTGTTTACTTACAGTTCTGGTTTGTTTCTCTAGAGCCAACAGTTGGTCGATGGCCTCCTGAACTCTGCCTTTAGAAGCCCATGACTTCCACAGTGGTATCTTTTCATCACATGTGGCACTGTAGTCCACCTGAAATGAACAAGACAGTCGAGTATAGTAAGTTCTTTTTACAAATAGCATTATGGAGCTTTTTAATGAAGAGTTGATAACGTCATGTTTTGTCATACAAAGAATAGGTCGTTTAGAATAAATGGCTCACTTCCACACATTAGAAATGTATATAATACCACAAACAGTAGTCCCATTACGCTATGGAGTATCAAATTCAGCTATTTTATAGAATATTTGTATCACTTACTTCCATTTTTATAATTTTGCCGCTGGCATCAAGACTACCGATATCACCGTTCGTCGACATTGTTATTATACTGAAACAAGAATTAAATCGTTATAACAAATAGGAGTATTCTAAGTAGTACTTCTCAAATGTAATTTCAGATAGTTACTTTCTAAATTGAACGATTACTTCAATATAATAAACAAGAACAAGCTACGAATTCTAAAGTGCACGGTAATGCAAACTCACGAATATGACAGAATGACTTGACTTGTTGACTTGACAGTTCTTTAGAGGTTATTGATGTGTCAATGAAAACTCGACTATGGTTATTAAATGGACTATGGTCGCAGTGTCTATAGCAAAAATTATGAATTAGTAAAATTTTAATAAACACAGTACCTATTTTATTTAAATTGACTTTTTTCGATGATGTTTAAATTTATAATTTATCAAAATGAAACCAATCTATTGCTACTAAAAACTCTAGTCGAATATTAATAATACATTATTTAGTCTGTGTCTCACATGCTTATTTGTCTATGCATCATGATCAGTCATTCAACTTCTCTGTTTAGTTCATTCATTCAATACTCTATTGATAATGATAAGGTGGTAGCTACTTATGGCGTTGTAGGAGTCCATTGATTTATTTTTACATTTTACATGTAATAATATTCATTGATGACGCTAATCTCACGCGAGATTTGAGCATTTAATTTACTAAGTTAATATTAAGTTACGTGTAATGATCATCGTGATCGCTAGGTGATATCAACATTTCTTTGTTTTTTATGTGCCCAACATATGTTGGACTACTTTTGTTCATTGCAAATTGAGCGTAACGAGTTGGTGTTTACGCGCACGATGATTTCAAATACGAATAGTGATAGTACTTCGAATCGATGCAAGGGGACCAGAAGTCATTCGGCTCAAGGTCTGGCGAGTTCCGTGTCTAGTCCTGCAATGAAGATACCGTTACCTCCCCGTCCGTGGATTACAGGTAAGTTAATCTTGAAGAAATACTACCACGATATAGTATGTCCCCGTTGCCAATACTTCCCAGAACGTGTGCCACATAAAGATTACTTATATAAGGAAAGATAAAACTGTTTACAGCCAGATAATGGTGGTTCGTTAGAGTTATTTATATGTGAAAGTTGATGTGCTATTACTAGATCTAGATCTCGAAGATGATATGAAAACGTTTCTCTTTTCGTTCTAACATAGTTTCGGTATCATTTTCATCCTTTCCATTTCATTTGGTAGAGAAGAAAATGTAAATATTTTGTTAGGCTACCATGTTTGTTTTTGCTTATGCGTACTTATCGTATACCTACTTATTTGTACTAGCTAAGTTATCGCGATTGATTCTAAGTTAGGTCGATGTTTACTACGATCCATAATGGTGGTGTGTTGACCTTATTTGGGAATATATATTTTCAACATTTGATGTGTCAGATGATTCTCATCACATAACAGATGGTAACAGACTTATCAACAAAAATCACCATAAGATATTCAAAGGATTTGCTGTTACTTACTACATATTTATATGTTTATATTATCTTCAGTTTAACTTATCCATTATTCAACATTGTATTTTGAAATTCAGATCTTGAAAGCTGACACATTGGTTCTCTTTTACAATAATTTGACATGCTACAAAATTTTACAAGGAAAAATAGTTTAATTTTACTGAAAAGAACATTAATTTATATGCGAAATTCCCTGTGTGAGTCATTAGTTGTGGTATTTTTTAGTATTGACATTAGTTGTGTAATAGTCTTAATTGCCCAAATATGAAATTATTGTTAGAGAATATGCAAATATTGGCACACATAAATATTAACTTTATTTTTAAAGTGTATATGGCATACTATCTCTAAGCTTGCAAGATTACAGTGTGATCAGAATCAATTGATGTATATTGAGATTGACTGTTTCCGGTCCACAGTCCTTATAAAATATATCAATCTTTGGATTAGCATAAAAAACAATTGCTGTTTGTTATTGTTCTAGTCTTGAACTGAACTTGAAAGTAAACTGTAGTGTATCAAACAAATTACACTCTAAAGTTGCACATAAATCTGGCCACTGTCCAAGTGTTGGCTGGAGTTAGTGGAAAGTTTCATTTTTTAAGAGTAAGAATTTGACTAGTGTTTTTATAGGTTTATCCATAAACTCTTAATTAAATGTTGCTGTGCACTTATCATTCACACTGTTATAATTATAAAAATAGCTATTCAATAGTTAAGACTAGTTTAAGCCATTCCTTATGAGCTAATAATTAATGCAAATTTTAAAAAAGAAGTAAAAATAGTCTGCATTTAAAACTGGCTATAAAAAGAAATTCTGTTATATTATTTTCTAGATGGCATTCAAAGTTGATTCTGCAGTCCCTTGAATTCACATCTGTGTATAAATTTGAAGGTTGTCTGTGACATTTATTTATTTCCTTGCCTTGAGTGCAAATGTGACTTTGGTACTTATTATGAGCCAAATCTGTTTCATGGATTGAATCTGCCTAACCACATGAACAAAATATATATATCATGTACCAATGTTTATAAGCTTGCCTTATACAATCACAATACATGCAGTACAATTTATGGTAGTTAAAAAGTATAATATATTCTTTGCAATAGATGCCGAAGATGATTCATCAGATGAGATAGACGGTACAGTAAGAGAAGACGGTGTGGTTGCCATGGAGCGAACCAGGCTGAGGTCCCGGTACAGACACCACAAGCAAAGACAGACACTTGTCCCTATTGGGATATTTTGGGATATTGAAAATTGCCAGGTAAGCATGACATACATTTTTAATACCACAGATTCTAAGTAAAAAAAAGAATGTTTTTAAAAGCATTTGCAATGTGCTAATAAATAAAGTAGGTAGGAAAAGAAAAAACGTTTTGTGTGTTATATCACACTTTGTAGTATATTTTAGAAACTTGAGTTTTCTGTAGCATTACAAATGTTCCATTGTAATTTTAGAATGATTGATTATACAACCCCATTGTGCAATCATTCTAGTTTACATAACTTTCTATGCAACATGCCAGCAGCTTATATGGGCTACTGTATAATTCTCATCAGATGTGGTTGTTTATTTACTACCAACAATTTGTTTATCTACAAATGCTGAATAACTGTGCATTAGCTTATCAATGCTACATTCAGCTTAGCATGCCTTCTGTGCAGTAAAAAAGAAACGATTCATGTACTAAAGCTTTGGTTATGTTCAAATTTTCACAATGCAAATGTACATCTGGCATAATGTACTCTACTGGACCTTTGATAATACTTACAGTGATTCCAGAGATTACCCTCAACAAATATTGTATGACTGGCATAAAACTCTCCTTCAAGACCTGTTTAACTACTTCTATTGGTTACCAGATGGTATTTTGTCAGTTATTTTCGTACTTGCTGTAATTTTATCTAGTAGATGGGCTATCTAACCCTTATATGTAAGCCTGGAAACTGGGCTTAACACATTCCTTCCCTTTCTTACATTAAAGTATATAATTATGTTGTCGTAGATACCGCGTGGTTGCTCAGCCGTGGACGTGGTAGCTGCAATTAGGTCTAAGTTCGTGAGAGATGGCAGGAGGGAGGCCGACTTTGTGGTCGTCTGCGATGTACGCAGGGAATCCAGCCAGAGGCTCTCAGAACTTAACGATGCTCAAGTAAGTATAATGTGTTGATTGTTTTATTCACTGATATGTTATCTATACAGCAAGTTATGATTAATTTAAGTGTTGACTATTCATCATTTTGTTTGCGTAACATAAATGTCTTGTGTTATATGCAGCTATGTTGAAAATGTATGTCACATCCTTATATCTAATTAGTGTTTGTTTCGTAAATTATTTTGTTTCTCCACTTTAGGTAGGTATTAGGTTTTCCAAAAATTACAGCATAATTAACATGTTAGTTATTGACCTCTAACAAAATGTTCCAGTCATCTTTCATATTAAAATTTCGAATACTTATGACTTTAAAATGTATAGTTCAAGAATGATTGAGCAAAAATCTGTATCAGAGATAATATAATATAATAACAAGTACTATATTATTGGCTCATTTAAAGTGAATCAGCATTCATAACTTTGATGAAACATATCTAAAGTATCAGTTTTGTGACTAATGAAGAACATTTTTTTGTACAGGTGAGCCTTATACACGTGTGTAGGACACAGAAGAACGCAGCAGATGACAAGCTAAGACAATGCATGAGGAGGTTCGGTGATCTACACGCCCCACCCGCCGCTATACTATTGATCTCAGGAGATATTGACTTTGCAGCTGATTTGTCAGACTTTCGATATAGGTATGTTATTATTAATCAGAGGACTATATGACTAATCTATAGTCCTACTAGCTGACCCGGGAAACGTTATTATGCCATATACCTAAATAAAAAATGTCACCTAGGGGTATGAAAAATAGATGTTGGCCGATTCTCAGACTTACTCAATATGCTCACAAAATTTCATGAGAATAGGTCAAGCCGTTTCGGAGGAGTATGGTAACGAAAACGGTGACGCGAGAATTTTATATATTCGATATTGCCTGCAAGTCTTGAGAAATCTAAGTCCGCAAACTGACTGTGATGGAAGTACTTGTTATACTGTTCCTTATGCCACTCTCTTCGAAAACTACTTACCTCAAAGAGCCACTTACTTGTCATCATCACTCAGTTAAATACTTAAAATATGAATCACAAAGCGATGATGAAAATATTCAGGTGCCAAGTCAGGTTAAGTTTAATAAAATTTATGACTGTTTAGCAATTATCGAATCTTTACACTGAAGGACTAGCATTGAAATAATATTTACTTTAATTGTACTATTGAAGGAAATATTACCACTTGTAGGCAATGTTACCTCCAAGAGCAATAAGTACGACTTTTAGTATAAAACAGTTTATTTTGAATCAAATACTAAATTACATTTAAGTCGAAAAACGAGTCATGTTTACTCATGGTTTTTCCTTAACCTTCTATATGTATATTCTTTTTTTTTATAATTTCTAATGTTGCATATTTTCATACTCGGAATATTGTCTAAATGACTACTGCTAAGCAATGTGCCATTATATTCTACTGATATTGCAGAATTCATAAACTTTTATAAATATGGCTATCACGAGAAATATACTTTAGGAAAATAGACATAATTATTGAAAGTTCTTAATCTTCAGTTATTTTTCTGCATTATATAAACCTTTTTGCAGTTATCCTTAGGCGATGATTATTTAAAACGAAAAAATAATCTTTCTGTATTATCTATATGGTGTTTTTTAATGCAATGTTTTTGTTTATAGGAAAAATATGGAGGTGATATTGGTACATAAAATGAATACTTCTACAGCTTTAATCGCAACTGCCTCTTCCCATTACTGTTTCGACGAACTGGCCTCCTCATTGCCCAGAAAGGTAAATACTTCTATACTAAAGATATTTAATCTTGTTATTTCTTTATTTCAATGATAATTTAGTTACTCGGGTTTTCGAGGATAAGAATTGAGTAAATAGTACAATGCACGGTTTATTAGAATTTTTTTTTCCAAAAAATAGGCCCATTTCATTTGTAGGTACTCGAAGTAAAAACGACCTATAAAATTTTTCTTTGTGTTCTAGTTTCAAATTGATGATTCCGATTGTGTGATTGCAACTAGTTTAACAATCGGGTTATAAAGAAATAAACGTTTGATAAACTTTAAAACAACAACTGAAAAAATGCAACAGTTTATTTCTGTGCAGTAATCGTTTATTTTACAACGCGGTTGCTCTAATTGCAATAAATTCAGATCACTGTGTAGTTGTACTGAAAAAATAAAAATGCATTCTATTTTCTGTTTGTTTGGCAAGTTATCAAAGTACGTTGAATTATGCATGCGAATAAAAATCCATGAGAAGTCAACAGGATGTAATCGTTTAACTGATAGGCGAATGTTCTAGACTTCATTAATATATGGAAAAATACGAGACGAGAATAAACTCTTTTAAGTATCTACATAGAACTGAGTACTCTTGTGTTTTTCAATAACAATTCTTTATATCGGGGACTTTACTAAAATTATACCTAGAAATAATTATTTCCAATGAGTTGATTATATCATATTTATGTTGTAATCGATCTTAAACCTTACGTCACACGCTGACACACCGTTTCATTTTCAGTTATCTTGTGACGACAACGACTTATCTCTTTGTTTTATAAATTTTATCGTCCTATGACCTTTTACACGTCTTTCGTAATGTATTTACAAAGTATTAAAGACATAACAAAATGCATTTTTTATAATATGGTAACGTACATTTCTACATGGAATTAATGTGCACGTTACGCTTGAGTTTCGACTTTCGACCAATTATTGGAGCATATTATTTTTTTTTATTATATTACTAGCTGACCCGCGCAACTTCGCTTGCGTCACCTAAGAGAATGGGTCAAAATTTTCCCCGTTTTTGTAACATTTTTTGTTGCTACTCCGCTCCTAATGACCGTAGCCTGATGTTATATAGCCTATAGCCTTCCTCGATAAATGGGCTATCTAACACTAAAAGAATTTTTCAAATCGGATCAGTCGTTCCTGAGATTAGCGCGTTCAAACAAACAAACAAACAAACAAACAAACAAACAATCAAACAAACAAACTCTTCAGCTTTATAATATTAGTATAGATTTATACCCATTGTCATGCACCTACCTCTTTTTATCTCTGTATCACCCAAACCGGAAAAGAATGCCCTCTGGTATTGGGTCCATACATTGAGGAATATTATGTCAATTTACACCTATTTGTTTTTATACCAAACATCGATTGTTACTTGGCTAAAGGCCGGTATTTATATGTATTTTTAACCGACTTCAAAAAAGGAGGAGGGTCTCAAGTCGCCTGTTTGTTACCTCATAACTTTTTTATTTTATTACAACGTTATTAACTAAACAAACGTATATTCCTCGTACCATAGCAGTTACCTCCGCACGACACACGAGGCGACATGTGTAACGAGGTGGAGGTGAGGAACCTGCCCATCTACCAGCCAACGGAGCTGGTGTCTTCGAGACTTCGTTACTTGGCCAAGAAGTGCGGCGGCAGAGTGGTCCACATTAACGCTCCTAACGCTCTAATAAGGTTCACGTCGGGAGAACATGCTTCGAGGTAAGTTGTATTATAAAAACATTATTATAACAATATCGTTGCTATAAGTTGCTATGAGGTTGTGATCATTTTCTTGTGTCTGTGTATATATATAGGTACATGTATATTTTTCTTCTTTATATTGAAGCTCAATAATTAACTCAATAAGGCGATACCAAAATTCTATAGCAACAGCAACAGTTCGAGTCATCCAAATGTCCATTGGCCACTAAAATAACAATAAAGGTCTAGCTTTCGACAAAAATACTTTATTAACATTTTCATACAAATAACGATGATATAAATATCCATGATGAAAAAAGTCGCAAAGTTGCAAGTTGAAGTGATTACTAGTAGCCCCTAGAGATTAGATTATTGAAGCCACAAATATCTGAATTGCGCAACTTTAAGAAATAAAACTATTTGAACAATTTATTTTTTATTTATTTAGTAAGGATTTTTAACTCTATGAGCCTAAGTCAGCTCCATAGTAACAAAACAGTATTATAAACTACACAGTTATATTTGAAACCTATGAAATATAAGTCCCCTAATTTTACTTGATACTTTTACTATACGTGGCATTAAATAATAATTTAAATGAAAATACAGTACCTAGTAGATAGACAAATTAAACCACAATTGTGTACTAGTGAGTCAATAGAAATCATTTACGTATGGTTGCGGTTTACCGTTGTTCGTTTAGTCAAGTGTTTGTAGGCAAATAAATACTTGAAAAGTGCCGTTGATATCAGTCGTAAAATTCACTATAATTAATTCATATTGCATTACGCAACTCGATTTAGTTGTGAACTATTTTTGCTCACGTTGAATAAAGCATACGTTGCAATATTTCTTAGAAACGACAAGTAATACTAACTCAGCAGAAAGTAAACAGTTCAAAAATATTGTATCATATTTGTTCATCTTTATAAAATCATCGCTAAACAATGTTGTATTTAATCTCACGTCAGTGTGATTATGTGAACGTTATTCTTTTCTGAACGGGCAATTCGATAATACACAACAATGTATCATGACTTGACAGTAAATAGAAAAACTATAATTCTATAGCTTTATTTTCATTCGAAAGTTCTCAAACCGTGTTGCAATAAATGATGACAAAATAACTTGGTTGATAAAGTTCATTTCGTACAAATGATATATTATTGTTGCATATAGATAACATTTATTTGTTGACTACGTATTTTATCTTGCAACTCTGAAGAACGATAGCAGATATTTTATAACTAGACCGCAATATCGTTTGTAAATAAAAAACAATTTTATCATTTGCAAATTCTTTTTTTTACGAAATAATTGTTTTTGGTCAGTTATTCTAGAAAATTGTCGTTAAAAGTCGATTTTAAATACAAAAGCGGTCAGAACCATATGGGAACGATGAATGGCGAATTTTTATATCCAATTACCCTCAAATTATGATTTATGTTAGTTCACCGGTGCAAGGACTTCATGGGTCATTGCATCGGCTGGCACGAGCAAAAGAACACAGTGATTTAGTACTTCCCAATTTTAAAGTGTAACGTTTTTTTTTAAATAGTAGCTTTAACATAATCGTACAAATTAATGATTAGAACCGCGATCGTTAAATATTATCACAATGCTTTTATCTGGGTAAGATTACTTATATTTTAATGTGATTTCTGTGAAATACGACCCTATTTTTATGTACTTTTTTCATAATGCCATAATCGTGTTCTGAACATCATTGAGATCTTTGTTAAGCGATTTGAAGCCAAAGATATCGTTTAATTTACGTCGCATGATATAACTTATTTCCACGGATGTTAATAATTCGAGAAAAACCCATTACAAAATTATTTAAAAATCTTAATTCTGTTGCAATCCTATCTTATTAACGATATTTTACACTGCTAATGATGACATTTATAGAATCACGAAACTTGTTTTTTATTTCTCCGTAACGGTCAGCTGATTCTACATAAATCAGCTGATCGCAGCCATCTTTATTTTTTTGTAAAATTAACCAACTTTGACGTTAGTTTGTGACGTCGTGTACTTTTGACCTTTCGACCTAAATTAAACGAATCAATGAACTTAAGCAAGCTATATAGTTCTGCGTGCTGTATAAAAATACATGAAATAGGCTTACGGCGACGAAATAGACTGAATATGACTTTATCAGACACATGTCAGGGCGATTAACTTTCTGCAACGATAAATCTTATAAACTCCGTTTAGAAATCTATATTATTTTACGTAAGATAATTATTATTTGCTGCATTTTAACGGAATAGTGTCATGAATATCAAAAAAAGAAAAAAATATTGAAGGAGGGTACACAGGTCCGCCATTTTCTACGATCAGCTGTTTCAAAAAATTCCAACGGTTTTGCATGTTACTTTTAGGAATCTTATAAACTATTAAGATTAAGATACTATTAAAAATAGTATTTAACCTTTTTGAGGAATGTAGCGTACCTATGATTGGTTAAAAAACAAAAAATAATTTCGAAACATGTGCCTTCGAAGACTTTTTTTGGAAAGCGGTTACCTCTTTTTAGTTTCCTGAATTATTAATTTACTTCCTTTCTATGGATTTATGTTTAGATGATTATCTCATAAAGACTCGTTGTAGGTATTCGCATTCAAGAGAAATGAGTCTTTATTTTGTGCAAACATGGGTTCGATTTCTAAATGTGAAGCACATACACATTATCGGTTTTATATTTAGTTGGTCGCCCATATTATACAAATGCATATAAGCAGATGTATTTAATCGCACCGATCCACACACCACACCGATATTTAGGGCAAGTCTTTGGAGTTGTCTAGAAAATTATATTCCGTTTGCAGGGCTCTGATGCGTATGGACGGTGAGGATGTGTACGGTCGTACGATCAGCACTCGCTTGCATCACTCCCGCACTAGCGTCCCGCCGACCTACTCCAGCGATGAAGGATACAGCACTGCGGCAGCTTCCTCTTATCCTGGACCTTCCACTTCATATATGCCACCGCCACAGGTCAGTGATCAATATTAAATTATTTTAATGTAAATTCTTAGGTTGGCGCGTAAGTAGTGTAGAGTTTGCAAAGAAAGTTAGGCACGTAGAATTTCTTTGAATTTTTTATGAATTGGTTCGGCCGTAGCCACTTCAAAGGATTATAGGTATTTTACTTTTGTGTCCTTCTTTTCTAGTTTTATAGGTAGCTGTGTAGTGACATATTATGTGCAACATGCCAATGAGATTAACATACGATATGGGAGATCATTGACTATAAAAGGAGCCAGTTTTACGTTTCACTTTAACCTGTTTCCGGAATAAATTGTCTTTTTCATTTTGTCGTATTTGAAAGTAGTCTGAATTTGATTTGCCTGTAAATTTTGAAGCCAGTTTTGCAGCTTATGGATAAACCTCTGATTACCTAGCTGATAAAATAATTTAAAGCAAATGAGCGAAATCGGGGTTAAACCGGCCATAAGATTAAGCCAAGTAGTAACAGCAAGTAAATAGTTGCGATTATTTGTCCCACCTGACGCAGTAGTTGATAAAAGTCAGACTTACTTAGCAAATATACTCTGACGAAAGCCTTTCATATACCTGCGTCATAAGAACCGCTACGAACGATTCCTACGTAATAGATATTCATAACGTGTAAGATAGAGTTATTTGCACAACTGAATTTTATAAAAGTGCTATGGTTATAAAGTTACATAAGTTTCTAAATAGTAAAACTGCATTACGGATTTCAACACAAATTAAAAACGTCACTAACTTCAGAATAAAATTTACGATTGACGTGTAGGTATTGTATGATTATGTATGCTTGTGATACGGAAACGATAAGCTTATTCTACCAATAGGTCACTGGACTTTCCTTGTACCTACTGTACTATTTATAAACTAATAGGCATACAATTTTTACATATCGGAATCTGTTATCGTGTAGGTACATAACATTAGTTATTCTGTGATATGACCCGATGCCAGTTTTACTTGCTTATTGGTTAATGCATTCAACGGATCCATAGACCGATCGATCAGTTGTCATGTTGGCCTTTAACATACATACATGACCTTTTACATCCGAATATGTAGGCAAGGGTGTTTGAACCACCTACATTTCGCCATTTACATTGTTAGTCCACGTAAAAGGGGAGAGCCTGTTTATCGGGAACTTTTCCAAACTCCAGACTGCTATTGAGAATTATTCTAATATACTTAAATTAGAAGCACTTTTCCCGACCAGTGATCCGAACTGGAGACCATATGATTAGTAATCGGAAACACTACCGACCGTGCCACAGCGGCAGTCTGTAGCTACCTTTTTATTTCTATACTTAAAGGGATCTATGTTCCTAGGTGTGTTCATCGCCCCGGGAGGCGAGTTCGTATGGCACTCCAAGGTCATCAGTGGGCAATGAATGGGCGCTCGCGTTGCAACAACTGCCGGCGCCGACTCCACCGCCGCACGACTTTTGTCCTCCACCAGCGCCTAAACCACGCAAGATTAGGGGCACCCATGGTCAGTTAACATTTTTATAACTCATATAGTCATAAAACGCTGATAAAATTTGAAATGTCGATAAGCAGTTAATATTTTAACAACCATTGTATAATAATTGGAACATTTTCCTTATTGAAGTTCAAGAGCTCATAGGGACATAGAAATGTATATTTTCTCTTAGACACTCATGTTTCTGTTTAACGCTAATATATGTCAATCAACTGGTGCCAAAAATATCCGCAGTTTTTACTTTCCGAAATATACATTTTGTAAATATTTTATAAGTACCTACTTCTTTCAAACCTATTTTATTAGATGTTTAGTTATAAGATTTTGTTTCAACGTGTTTCATCACAGGTACGGTGAATTTAGACCGCTCGGGTTGCTCGTCAAGCAACAGCAATGAGGGACGTCGTGAGAGCGGCAGCCGCGCCGTGTCTCCATGGAACTCTTCCGCTAGCTTCAGTGAGCACAGCGAGGGAGAGGAGACCTCCGCCGAACTCACCGTGTCCAACCTACCGCCTTACGAGCCAACTGTGTTGCAGGTAAATTACTCTAACGTGACGTCATAATGCTACTAAAATTGGTCCTAAATATGAATGAATTTTCACCGTATTTAAGACCTGTTTTCAGTTGTCATGTGTACAAATTACGTCACTTCAAATTGTGATGTTATTGTTCACTTTTACCTGTTAAATGATCCATTATTGCTAGTCCCCAGTCTTGTTTTCGTTAACCATTTAACATAACTATAAGATTTATTATAATTCAAAGTTTTCATTGACATGACTTGTTGTCGTCGAATGGTAATCAAATGAAAAAAAACGTCCTATTGATGATTATTGTATTACTTAAGTTTATTTTTTATTGGCAAATTTATTTGGGTTTAATTGGTTTCGCTATAATTTGTTTCGTATTGAAAATTGGTTCTTCATTATTCTTACGCTAACACTGCATTTTTTTAAATTCAAAAGTATTTAACTTGGAAATTACACTCGTAATAAGGGATTTCAAAATAATCAATGACAGCCACTGAATGTTTGTCAAAAAATGTTGCATTCAGTTATTTGTCGACAGTAATCTTTTAAAATTAAAAAAGTATAAAATAAAGCTATATATTAACATGTTATAGAAACAGTACTTGACATGCAGTCTATAAATTTGTTCAAAGGTCTTTCAATCGGTATATATATTTTCATTTTTCGTAAGTGACCCGCCATTTTCATATTTTTGTTGCCTGTTTGTTTTTTATAATTGATTTTCGCTTTTAGACTATTTTGCCTGTTTAGTTGTTTTGATGTTTTCGATCATACTTCATCTCTTGAAGGTTCTATCGTAAGATATTTTGTGTACAGGAAATGCTGATTCAATTATTCAACCAGTACGTGAACGTTGTGAGAGTATCCGTGTGGGCAGCTGGAGAAGGACCTTTGGCAACTATTGTACTTCGCTCAGAATGGGATGCGAGGCTTGCAATTGCACGTATTCACAAACGCCGCCTAGATAACCA